>NW_006209511.1:1205969-1290527 GCF_000334495.1 Tupaia belangeri chinensis | reverse complement strand
ACTCTTTCTTCCTCTTGCATACTCTGCTTCAAAGGCAGATACTTCCATAGAATATCTAGATGAAAACTGAAGTAGAGCAAGATTCTGTCCTTTCCCATTGGTGAGTGGGAGACATTGTAAACCAACTATGGAAATGTAATGTTCATTCCTGGAAGAAACTCACAAATATGGACGACAGAGACAAAGTTCTCTGATAGCACAGAATAGACAGAATCAGTAAGATCTATCCCTTTGTTACCTGATATATTCAGATCCTGAAAAGCTAATCTTCTCTGTTATCTGTGGTCTCTAAGATTATAACAAAATGCTGTGTACCCACCTGGTAAGGTAAGTCGACTTGTGGAGCTAGTGCTTGGGGCTGGTGAGCCATGAGAACGCCTTTTTGTGCCTGTAAAGAGGAAAAAACAGGTAAGGAGAAGTAGGATTGTGGACAGTCTTGTTGGTTGGGTAAATGTTCATTTAAATGTCATCAAATGATACTAAAGTTTGGGTCTGAAGACAATGTTTAGAAGAAGGATGAATTAAATCGTAGGAGCAGTGCACATTCCAAAACCTAGAAAAGCCCAAAGTATAGTCTTTACCTTTGTGTAAAAGTGCTCAGTTCCTCTGGTTGGTAGATTGACAGTGGAGGCCAACATGCCACAAAGCAGGGATGTGCCTTAGAATCGCCAGGGAAGTGTTCTAAACATGCACCCTCCCAGATTTGTTTGCAGTGTGCTATGGTGGAGCCATGGCGTCAGCATTTTTAAAGCCTCCACCCCCACCTGATGAATCTAATGAACACCAGGGTACACAACTACTAGATGGGGAAGAGAAAATTCTGGATTTAGAACTGAGGAATCAGGAGATTGGTCTTTGTTTTATCTTTATAGCCTTTACTTGCTATGGGACCTCAAACAACTGGATATCTCAGAGGCTCAGACCTTCATCTGCAAAGTGAGGGAAATAACAATTACATCAAAGTGTTCTGGTGAGGATTAAAGGAACCAAGGTGTGTCAGAGTTCTCAGGGGCTGCGGAAATTACACAAAGGCAAGCTTTGTGGGGTCTCCAAGTTTCCCAGCAGCTGGCAACGGAATCCCTATTAGAAGGGGGATTATCTTTGTTCATACAAATAGTTTAATGGATTATGGGGAAATGAAAAGGCAGATCTCAGGGTGAAATCAGTAAAGAAAGAGCATAACAAAGGGACAAAGGAAGGGTTGAATTGTTCTGAAAAATAACATTTATATTTATAACATGTGTATGTATAAAACATGTGTTTATATATAAATATATACATGTAGACACATATATCTTATATATAAATACAAGTATTATTCACTTATTCATTTTGCTATCCAGGTGAGGGAAAAAGTGATCTAGAAACTAGAATCTAGTAACACAGCAGAAAATCTGAAGTCTAAGCTGGCAGAAATGCAAAGATAATTCTTAAGCAGAGGATATAACGATGCCTCTCAACTTCCATTGACATTGTGTTCTTCTAACCCATTGTCATTTGAAAATATATTAAGTTAAAATGTATGAAATACGCCTAACCTACCAAATATTTAGCTCATTCAACCTACTGTAAGCATGTTCAGAACATTTGGGCAAAATCATCTAACAACAAAACCTAATTTTATACAATGTTGGTTATCTTATGTGATTTTACTGAATTCTGTCCTAAAAGAGAAAAACAGAATGGTTGTAATGGGTATTCCAAGTACAATTTCTTTTTTTTTTTTTTAAGAGGTTTTTTGCTATAGGGTGCGTGCGCTCGCCAGACAGACAGAGAGAGACAGAGAGACAGAAAGCAAGAAATCACCCTCCAGGGGGGATGGCCATGCCGCAATCCCTTCTCCTCCATTCTCCTCTTGGGATCTTGGGCACACACGCACATGCGCCCGGTGTGAGTTTAAGCCACTGGGTCCAGGACGCGAACCACGGTCAACTACATGGGAGTCCAGCGACATAGCCATTATGCTAACTGCTGGTCCCTACAATTTCTAATACATACATACTGTATTCACACCATTGCAAATCTGAAAATAAACTCAGTTAAGTCAAAACATTTTAAGTTATGTACTGGCTATACAAGAGTCAATGCTATTTCTGAGTCCCAATGACTTCCCCAAAGTTTTAATAAAGTCTACTTTATATGCAGAGGTCAAGTGTGAGTTGAAGTTATGCTAATTGAGAAAATACTATCAATACAGTCACCAGTAAAGGTAAGAAGATGGCTGGAACTGGCCAGTGGCATGGTGGTTAAGGGCACTGGACTCCCACATGGCTGACCATGGTTTGAGTCCCAGACCTGGAGGCTTATTTTCTCACTTTCCTCTTCCCTTCTCTCTCTCACTCTGTCCCTTTCTGGTCAAATTTAAATAAATAAAGTTAAAATAATAAAAATAATTCTTAAAAAATAAAAAAGAAAATGTAATAAGATGACCCATAGACTGGTCAGCAAGAGAAGCAGAGACTTGGTGTTAGAGATGAGTGGGGCTGGTGGTAAGCTTTCCCTTTCAGAATCTCTGGTGAGAAGTGGAGCAATCCATTTTGAATATGTTGGACACTGTTTCATTTGAATTTTAAAGAAAAGGTACCAACTCTGACAGTTAATGTTATTTTTCTTATTGCTGTTATTGGCACTAGTAGTATCAGTGTCAATAATAATAGTAGAACTAGAAAAAACTAATTAATGTAAATACCTCAGACTTACAAGAACAGTTAATTTTCCATGAGGTGAAAGCAGCTGTCTGGCAGGACATTCTTTCTCCATTTTCCAGGTCTCATGGATGCCCTGGATACTGAAGTTGGTGAAACTGTGCTTCAGAATCCCCTCTGGTGATTTTCATAAATATGACTTCCAGGGTTCTATCCTGGACCCCAAAGCAGAAACTCCAGGGTACTGAACCCGAAGTTTACACTTTAACAAAATTCACCAGGTGAGCCTTGATGATTTTCTATTTAAAGAGGTGTCTCAGACAATAAGGTTAAAGGTTTGCCCAAAGTGATAGAGCCAGAGCTATCTTATTGCTAACTCTTGTGGATGCCATTCACATTGTAACCTACACAAGGAATGGTGGACTCTGATTTTGTAACAAGTAGACTCTGATCCATGGCACTATGAGGATGCAAATCTATGCTTTGATCAGAACCATTCTTTGTCCAGAACTATTCTTGCTCCATAGAAATGCCTCTGTGCCCACAGAATACACTTCCACTGTAGGGAGATCAATGATTCAATGTGTTCACCCCTCCTTTCATAAGACTTTTAAACTTCTCTGCTAGAACATTTGGAAAAGGGTCTCTCAGCAGTGGTACTCTAGTATTTGAGCCATATAATTCCTCATGATGGGGCTGTCTGGTACACTCTAGAATATTTAGCAGTATCTCTGACCTTCACCCATTAGATGGCAGCAGTACCTCCCTAGTCATGACAATCAAAAATGTCCTCCAACTAGTGACAAATGTTCTCTTAGGGCAAAAATGCTGTCAGTTGAGAGCCACAATTTCAGGATTGAGATAGGCTTTAGGTTTTTTATTCAGTATTTTGATTTACAGTTTGCCTATCTGATATTAGTAACAGTGACAACACATGTCAGGCAATTTCGAAACCTCTGGTACAAAATTAGCTAGGCACAATGAAATGTACATTAATTATCTTTTCTGATACTAATACTCTGACAATAAAATTATTCCCATTTTATTAGATTTGGAAACACAGGAAATTTAAGGACCTGTACAAAGTTATTGAAGGCTGAGAGGGAGGGTGGTAGGCGAAATTTTAAGCCAAGATCCTTCAAAGTTCAAACCTAGAGAAACTTTTTCTCATGACTCTTGCTGTTTCTTGACCAACTAATTATCTGGGTTTCCTTCAAGTACAGTCCCCCAATTTGCCTAACCATAAGGAAAGCCTGGAACAATGACTTCAACAGAAGGGAAAAGCAAACAAAACAAAAACAGATTTCCAGGCCCAGTCAAGCCTAAGGAGCCAACATATCTGGAGGGTAGGCCTGGAGATCTGGGTATTTCACATGTGCCTCAGATGACTCTGACCTGCGAGCAAGCTTGGGAAATTTTGTGTAGTAGAAATTTCCTTCGTCCATGGATGCTCTTATGAAGGTAAGAGATCAAATTTAATACTATTTATACGAGCACTTGAAGGACTGAAAAGAACTCGAGGACTGTAAGTTCCAATGTTATTATGTTAAAACATTTCATGATTGCTTCATAGGAATGCTGGGTGCATTTTTTTTTTCCTTTAATAACCTACTGTGATCTTCGAAAAGCCTGCAGCTTGATGTTTTTTTTCTTAAGGCAGCTTTTCATCTCCCTGGTATCATCTTTGCAGAAACTGAGGAAGATAGGGACCGTCGGGCTCAGAGGAAAACTGAAACTACAGCCGTCCTAGAAATGCTTATTCTTTTCTCTGTATGCTTGATGAAATGCCCAGTGTGTCAGAAAGGGGTGAAACCATTCCATGCCTCTCAAAATCATGAGTCATTAAAAAGGGATACATAAAATAAACCTGTTTTTGATTTCTCCATGCCTTCGGGCAGTACCACAGACCAATGTGGGTTTGATGCTCTGAGTCAGAGTCCTGTTGGCTCCCATAATGCTGAGATTGTATTCCTGAACCATGTTTTACTTGCAGCTACCAAATTATCTATCTCTTTACTCAAAGTTCCACACATGGGAATAATACCTAAGTCATCCTAGTTTCACTTTGTAAAACCTGTCAACCCTGCTCACTCCTATTTCACTTGCATGTATCTGTGTACTAACATGTGCCCTGGTTTGTTCTACCTGTACTAGCTCTACTTAATGCCTCTGATTTTATCTTTCTTAAAATTTTTTTAAAGAAAACCAATGCATTAACTGATATGATTTTAGAATTCTTAAATATTATATATATGAATTGGGTAAAATTAATTAGCAACTACATTAATGCTGACATTGCTAGGTTTTATTTTCTTCATTTACAAAAATTTTAAAAAGTCAACTTCAGACTTGTGAGGACCAAGTAAGAATACATATATGAAAGTGCTTAATAAACTATAATGTGCAAGGTAATGTTTGTTCTTATTTAGCTTATATTCAACAGGAAGAGTCATGACCAGATGGTGGCGCAGCAGTGAAGCATGATGCACTACAAGGCTGAGACACACAGAAGTTTCCAAGTTCACGTCCAGAGACCTCCCTGAGTACACTAGGCACACGTGTGACCCTGCTCCAGGGCTGGCTATGTCTGGGAGTGGATCTCCACTTCAAAACACTGCTGGGGTGGTGTGTGTGTGTGTGTGTGTGTGTGTGTGTGTGTGTGTGTGGCGGGGTGTTATCTCTTTCTCTCTCACTCATGAAAAACGTTAATAGAAATAAAACTAAAATTTTTAACTAAAACAAGAGGAAGAAAAGGGTGTGTGTATGAAGTAGCTAGTAGATTGGCTTTGGGAAATAAGTACTTTAAAGTCAGAAATTTTCATTCTGTAGCAATCGTGAAAAGTGCCGCAATAAACATTGATGCGCAAGCACTCTTCCAATGAGAAATTCTTCTGTCACAGCTTTTGAAATAAAATCTTACATTTAAAAGTGAAAAAAAAAAGTCAGAAATTATCCCGTCCTTGACCCACAGCAGGTGACTATTTCAAAAGTAAATAATCTAATCAGTCAGCTTGGGGCAAAACTGTCATCACTGTAGCATGTGTGACTTGAGGTATCTTTTGACAAATGAATAGCTTTCAGATATTTCAAATTAATGTCCTTGGTTGGTTCAGCAAAAGGGCAATGAATCCAATCTATCAGAAGTCTGGAGAGGAGGACAGTGATGGAAGTGACAACCAAGGCTGCCCGCCTCAGGGTGAACACACACCTATGACTCAGGACATCGTGAGGTTAATGCTAAACCCCAGTGATTTGCCACTTAAACGCAAACAAATAATTTTCCTTTTCCAAAATGGAGTAAGCATGGCCAAGCTCAAGCCTGCTGTGGAAAGGGTGATTTAAGAGCACTTGAGACCAATCATCATCATTATTAGCAGTCCGGCAACAGCAATGTTGTTAGAATACAACCAGATCCCACAGGGCAGAGGTGAATGCTAGAAGACTGAGGCAGGAGACTTTCTGTCAACCTACTGCATTTTCCATCTCTTCCTTTCAGCATATTGCAAATGCTTGCCTTTATGATCCTTACAATTTCTGATCGTTACTGCTAAACTTGCCTGCCAGCATCTTCTTTGTGTTCCATTTGAGCTACAGCAGAGGGCCACAAGCTGTTGCCAGATTCCTCAGAAGAAATCATTGTTTTTGCCCCTTTACAGCCTTGCAGAAAGAGCATCAAGAGAAGTCAAATTCTGGTTCAAGCTGTTGAATTACTGAAAGGGTCTGGAAGGCTTTAAACCCGTTCTTACCTCCTTGAGAGCTGTCTTCCAAAAAAAATAATAAATTAGACCTATATGCCAGTGTCTAATAATATCTTCTTCCATAAAATATAACCACCATCAATACTGTTTGTATTTGAGTGACTTGATTATGTCTGTTCATCACAAGCAGGAGCTAATCAAATAAGCAAAACCATAAGCTATTTAAATATGTTGTTAAAGTATTTGAATATGCTACAGAATTGGGCATGTAAGTGAGAAGCCACAAAAATGTTTGCAACCTTTGACCCAGTAATTGTACAGCTAGAAATTTGTCCAATTTAGATATTCAGAAATATGACAAAGGTTAAAACAGCTTTACTGCTATGTTATTTACAACTGAAAAAAAATACAATAAAAACATGTTTAATTGTCAAAAAGCAGAGGTAGCTAAGTAAGCTCTGCTACAGTCACAAAATTAAACATTATGTTGCTATTGAAATTATATTAATGAAGTTTTAAAAAACAAAAATGCTTAAAATCCAGTGTTATGTGAACAAATCATAATGCAAAGTTAAATATACTATATGGATTGAACTGAGTAAAATAAATAGCAAAACACAATAAAAATATAGTAAAATGTTGATGGTGATTAATCATTGGATGGGGTATTACAAATAATTTTAAGTTTCTTCTTCTATTTCTCTATCTTTTCCAAAAATGAGTTATGTTTTTGGTTCAAAGGAGAAAAAAAGGATAAAAAATTTAAAAATATGTTTCAATGCATGCTTTAAAGGGTCACCATAGCCCCATTTGTTTGGGTAAGGGTTCAGTGAAGTAACTGCATAGGAATGCTATATGGAGGCAGGCCAGGAGTTGAGGACATTTGTGTAAGATGCGTCATCACCAGTTAGGGATGCCCTTTTAGTGGCGCTTTTGAGGGAGGCCTACCAGGTGTTATATATTTGTAGACCACTTGTATCCACACAAACCGGCATAATGACTATTCTCTAGGCAGACTCATGTTCATGACTGGAGAGCAGGAAAACATAGCTAAATACAGGCCCTTAAAGAGAAAGAGAATGAAAATCTGGAATTTGAATGCTAGCATCACAGGACTGTAATATTGTAATATCGTCATACCCTGAAGAAAACTAAACATATGGAAATTAACGTAGGTTGACCATGAATGCTGAGATTTCTTATGCTCCTGAGGAGCTTTTGATAGCTCATTCCTCACAGCCAAAAAGATTATATAAAATATGATACAGTCATACCCTGTGCCTCTCTTCTAGTCTATGGGCAAAGTCACTTGGTACCAGGGTATTATGTGGACTCAGGAGGAATACAAAAGACATGGATGTTTGAATGAGTTCTGGCAGCCCCATATCTAAGACAGAATATGGACAACAACAAAAACATTAAAAGAAAGAAAAAGCAGCCTTTTCCATTTTTCAAATTCCTATTAAGAGGTTAACTCATTGTTTTTATTTGGTAATCAGAACATACACGTACTTCATTACTAGATGGTAGGGGAAAATCATACATTGAAAGACCATCAGGCTCATCTGTGCAATACAGATTTACAATAAACACATTTTTAAATTTTCGAGAGCAGCTTAGCATATACCCTGTTTGACATTATTCTTATGATTTAATTTTGTATTTGGAGATACAATGCTATGGCATATGAAAGGTTGTTTTAGTACAAAGCAGCATCAGAGGGAACAGAACACTCTGCATTAAAATGTTAATTCTTCAGCCCTATGATGTACAAATATAAACTGCAACCTGAATTTGTATCTGCCAGAAGCATATTTCATGTCATGGAAGTACATTGTGTCACCAGTATAAGACAAAGGTAAACTCATTCCACCATCTTCTCTTGTAGAAAGCCATTCTCAGAACATATCCAGAGAACCCTTCCTTATTCCTTCGAAAGACATAGATGTTGATTGGGGTTGAGGTATGGGATTTTGGTTCTGCTTGTCTGCCTCTTTTTAGTCTTGCTAACTGTTTTTTGAAATAAGTTCAGACATTTGCCACAAATCCAGATGCATAGCAAAATCTAAGGCTGAGTTTTCCAATCACATATGGCCAGTGTCTCCTTTCACTAGGAGGGAATCTATAGACCAACTGTGAGAGCAGGGCATCCCAAAGAGAAAAGCCTGTGCCAGCAAAAATTGTGCTATATGCTAAGGGAAGATAATATTATGTCAGCTTCAAAGTGACTCAGTTTGCCTTGAGTAACTGCCCTCCCATAAGAATTTCCTTTTCCTGAATCTTCTCCCCATTCGACTCCATCCTCTCCACATACCCCCACTCTACCTTTGGCACATATTGCTTCCTCATATGGATTACACTGGAATGAAGTTCTTTTGTTTTCCCCACTATTTTATTTTTCTATGTGCTGAAATGATACTGCAAGAAGAATGGCTTATCTGGGCAGAGGCGAAAGAAGGAATCTGTGGAAGGTAGAAAAATGGAAGGAGGAGGAAAAGGTAAAGGAATTGATATGAAAAAGGGAGAGAACACTTAAATTAGATAGGACAGAAGAATCTGGTTATACAGTGGGCATAAGAGCTGATAAAAACCTAACTTAGCTCTACAAATGAAAATAGCAAATATATTTAAAAATTTTTATAGCATATAAAATTGTATAAAAATATCATTGAAGCAAGAAAAAAGGAAAACATACACTCTACATTTCTATCTCTACAAACAGTTACTGGACAATATCTATGGCTGTAGGTTTTTACTGTAGATCTATATATATATATTGATGTGACTATATTTCTGTACCATTTCATAGAGTACCCATTCAAAGATAAGGAGAGTAGTACACAAATCCTTACCCCAAGATAGATTGTGACAGATGATAGAGACTATACAACGATGCACATCCAGGGCAATCTATTTAAAAGCCATTCCATACCATTGGGTTTAATAGGCTTCATTGAAATGGGTTACCCTATTTCATAAATTGAGAGATGCTTCTTTGGGTTCAAAGTCAGTTCCCATGAAGAATATACAAATTAGGTTCAGGAATCATGGCTAAAGCTGACCTGAGAGAACAGGCCTTCTGATGGCACTGACTCTCAAGGCCATAACTAGTATTTACCCCCAGAAGTGGCCAGTTTTCCCCAGGAGAGACTGAATAAGTGTACCCTGAGTGAACTAAAAGGGCCACACATCACTTGCTTCTTTTCTTGGTTTTTTAGCAGATGGCAATGTAGGCTAAGTGCAAGTTCATTTAACTCTGGCATCTGTTGCCAGAGTTAATCTTCTTCCATTTGGGAATAGAAGCCAGAATAAATATGAATTCAACTCAAATGTTTTGTGTTGGCCAGTATTGTAAAGAAACATCAGTGGAATCTGGGTGATAATTTAAGAAAATAATCAGGAATAATAATGTTTAAATGTAACCTTCATAAAAAATAATAGTTCTTTTGATGAAGTAATTCTAGTTTATTACAAACTTTCCTGGAGGTGCACCCCGTATTTTACAAAAAAACCCCATAAGGGCCTTCAGAGGACTATTTTCCAATCTCCTTGGATCCATGTTCACTAGTCACTAATTTGGTTGTTTCTAGAACCATTCTAATTCTAGTGTCACCTCTGTACCCTTCAGTATCTTTGATGAAAGAAAACTTAGAAAGTAAAATCTGGCTTTGCAGGTAATGTGTAGTTCCCACAGAAATACTTCAAAGAAATACTGTAATTATTCATCATACTTTTTTCATTAAATTCATTTTCTAAGTGATAACGAAGCCTTTAATCCCACCACTGTTGATGAATTACAAGGAGTCCTTTCTACTTATTCACAAGTAAGATCCAATGTTATTATTGCAACATTATGTTCTTTAAAATCCAATTTTGTTATAGTTCATTGCTACACCAACCATAATATTGGTGAAGCAGAGCTGTGCAATAATTCCTCATGCTGTACATTTAGAATTTCCTATTTGCTCTAAGAGACTTCATTTTGAATTTTAAAAGTTTCAGTTTAAGTTTAAATTCTATGTAAACTCATTAGTGTTTTCTACAGATTGATATCAACATCTCTTTTGATATAGCACTCTGAGATAAATCTTGTTTGGTGGTATAATTTTTTCTTAAAAGACCATTAAAATTATTTTTTTTCATAAACTTGGCTCTGTTAATTTCTTCCAAATTACCTGCCATTTCCCATCTCTTATACTAAGCTTTTTGTGTGACTAGAGTACGTTTGTCTGTATATACTTTTAACATAAGCCTTGTGAGCATAAGCTATGTGCTTGGCATACAGGAGATGCAGAATGGGTTGAACACATTTTCAGATAAATGTAAATTGTGTTTGCCTTCATAGGTTAAAAAGTAGAATTCAGTTTGACAATTCTGCATGGGTTTTCTAAATGCTAACTCTGTGTCAGGTCCTATGGTAGGCCAGTGCTACAACTGTTGGCAGCGTATTGCTAACTCAGAAATGGAAGAACAGGGACCAGCAGTAAGCGTAATGGCTATGTCGTTGGACTCCCATGTAGTCGACCTCAATTCGTGTCCTGGACCAGGTGGCTTAAAACTCAGACCGGGCGCGTGTGCGTGCGTGCCCAAGATCCCGAGAGGAGAACGGAGGAGAAGGGATTGCGGCATGGCCATCCCCCCTGGGTTTTTTTTTCTCGCTTTCTGTCTTTCTGTCTCTGTCTGTCTGGTGAGTGCACGTGCCTTACAGTAAAAACCTCTCAAAAAAAAAAAAAAAAAAAAAAAAAAAGAGAGAGAGAAAAGAAATGGAAGAACAAAGTTTTCAACTGTGGAAAAAATTGCTGCCTGAATTCTCCAAATCCCCCTTATCTGGGATAAAATACTACATACACGGGCTTTCATCTCAGAATCTTCTTTACCTTGTTACAAAAAATAACTAACTAACTAAATAAAATAAAAATGTGCTTTTTCTTCTGTTTCTCCTATATGTCATAGTGGTGTTAAGCCATTTCTGTCATCTAAATCACTGCTCAGAGTGTAACTCTGCTCATACTACAAGGAAATGTTACCAAGTAGTTTCCATCATTTCTAATTAAGAAATACTAGAAGAAGCTATATTTCATTATCAGTTAAAAGAAAAGAGATCCATGCAAGAAGAGATAGCAGAGGACTAGTATCCTGATTCCCAAAATGTGTATACGTGGCCTTCTGTTTTGTTTTTTATCTGCTCTCACATCCTATCTTTACTTTTCACTTTTACATTTACTAAAGGCATGGGTACAGGATAAAAAAAATACAGTGGCTTAAATTCTGCAAATAAAATGAATTTTAGCATTAGATTATGCTTTGGCTTTCATATGTTTAGACATTATTTTATTGTTCAAGTATATCAGATCCATAATGGGATCCTGTCAGATGTGTCTGGTAGTTTTCTAAAAGTGCAAAGAATGAAATGAACAGTGGTAAGAAGTCCATTTAAATTTAGTGAGTTAGAAATGAGTCTCTTATCTACTGCCGTGAGTTAGTAAGGCTCATAATCTAAGAAAGGCTGGCATAAATAAAAAATGGAACGTAGATCTCCATAAGGATAGGTCTTTGTACCACTGGACCATACCGTAGCTTAGATGAAGACCTACTTGATGACATGGGGACTCAAATTAAAAGGCTGACTCCACTTGTCCTTTTCACTCAGGGATATAGAGAACACATGGTTATGTCAGTGATGGGAGTGTCCCTATTGTTGTCCCCTCATACTGGACAATTATTTTTCTTAATACATTTTTTAAAAGTTTTTTTTAGCCATAGGCCACCTGTGCTCCCTGGAAAGGAATAGAGGGAAAGTGAAAAATCATACTCCGGTGGGACAGCCATGCCACAATCCTTTCACGTCCATTCTCCTCTTGGGTTTGGGCACTCACGCACACCTGCCTAGTGTGATTTTCAAGTCACTGGGTCTGGGACTCAAACTGTGGTTGACTATATGAGAGTCCAACCCCTTAACCTCCATGCCACCTGCTGATCTACATATAGGACAATTCTTAATCCACATGTATTCACTTGTTTTCAGTACGTAAAGCAGAGTAGAATGCCACAATGGGTACAATGGAGTGATATCTGTCTCATATTGCTACTCAGCTCAGAGGAAACCACTTCAAGGGAATTAAAAGTCCACAGATAGTGAACTGAATCTTGGGAAATATTGTTCTTGTAGTCAATATTGACCTGGAATAATTATTTTAGTATTTCTTAAGCTCTAATATCAATTCATAGCACAATAATACATTGCTTTGTAGTTTTATTAAATAATTTTGAATTTTTTTTAATGTTCCTTAAAAATGCTTTTTTTTTAAAAAAGAGATTTTGGATATAGGGTGTGTGCACTCACTGGAGAGACAGAGAGAGACAGAAAATGAGAAATCACCCCTTGGGGGGGGGGTAGCTGGCCACACAGCAATCCCTTCTTCTCCATTCTCCTCTTGGGATTTTGGGCACGCACACACACATGCCTGGTGTGAGTTTTAAGTCACCAAGTCAGGGACTCAAACCATTGTTGACTACATGGAAGTCAAGCAATGTAACCATTACACCATCTGCTGATTCCCCCAAATACTCTTTAAAAATTTATAACTATCAGTGAATTACAAGGAGCTTTTGTGTTTCTTCACTCAGAGTTTAAGTAAAGTTCTATACTGAACAGAACTGTCTGTCCATTCTTTTTCAGTAGATTAATGATTTAAAGGAAATGAAAAACATTTCCATCTTTATTGGTGATGAAGATGGCTATATTCCTGTTTCTTTTCCAAATATTATTTAGTGTGGCTTGCTACATTATAAAATTGAAGATATAGACTTTGTATTTTGACTGGCCGAAAAGCTCCATGTACAAAAATACAGAATAGAAATGAGGTCCAAGTTCAAGGTCAAGGATTGACATATACTTGGTTGTATTTAATTCCATATCACTTCTAAGAACACAGATTGCAAACTGATGTCTCATGGATTAAATGCAGCTCATAGAGTTGTTTTGTTCAATCAACATAGTGTTTATAAGTTTCTAACTTAAGTTAGCAATATGTAAAAATTTGAACAGGATTTATATAAAACCCTAGATATATAAGACCCCCATTTCTTCATAGCACAAAACCTTAGCTAAATGTTGACTGCCCTTTTTGACAGTATCCACCTTCTCCTATTCCTCACAGTCCCTATTCTTCCTTACTATCTCACTGATCTTGAATTGCTATTTACCATAATAATTGTGATATTATATGGACTGATTTACTTATTTACTTAGCCCACTGGTTCCCTGAAATCATTTGAATTTTTGGCTACATTATTTACTGTGCTCACTGTTAGGAAAGCGGGAAGAATGGCAGCAAAATAGGTGTACTATGAGGTGAAAATGTAAGGCTGACAAAGAAACCTGCTCAAATACGAGCGTGCTACTGTGTATTCCATTCAATGATGTTCTTCAGAACTTTCTCCTGGGGACTGTGTCAGTGAGACAAATGGCCATGTAGACCAGAGTCTCTTTCTGTCTGCCTGAGAAAAACATCACTATTTTGCATTAATAATAGGGGATTTTGAAACATCTACTTTTAAGTCTTTTGATGTAGAAATTAAATCTGTAATGGGGAATATACATAAGCCTATCATCTAGTTTCAGTCTTCCTATGACTAATTTAATTGTATCGCTACCACATGAATATGACTTACTCTAGGGAGGATTGAAAAATTCTTTTGTGACCTCCCTGACATATTTTAAGAGTCAATCCAAATCACATAATTTAGAACCACAAGAAGCACACTTTCCTTGCCCTCCACTAGATCCCACTTTTAAGTGGTTTTAGAGTGTTGTATTCTCTTTCCATGCTATATCTACTTTTCTTATTTTAGACCCTTGCTATTAATCAGCTCCTATCTGGCATTTTTTGAGACTCACTAAATTGTAAAGAATTATCCAACATATCTGCCTGATAGTAATTCCCTTAGCACTTCATTGAACATATAAAGAAGAGTGATGAAGTCAAACCACAGGTATCCAAAAGAAGAGGCAAAAATTTCAATAACCACTTAATTATTGATGCTATCCAGCAATGGGGTTCCCACCTGAACACTATGGTCCTCAGCTGAAACGTTCAGGTTTACATCAATGTATGCACAGACAAAATAAATTAAACATCAAATAGAGATTCCTATAGGATAATTTCCTTTTTAAAAAACAAACAATTCCATGTGGTACAAATGGAAAAAAAAATTGGAGAAAATGAATGTTCCTTACTCCAGAACAGAACCAGAGACTGGAATCTTAGCTGTGATGAAGTCCAGCATGGTTCTGTCTGCCATCAGTAGCCAGTGCAAAAGTAACAACATTGAAAATAACAGCATTGACAATTATAAGATGGCAATTACTGAGTATGTGGCTTTTCAGGCCTCTCCCATCATATCCAGGATGTCCATTCTTATCAGGCCAGACAGGTGCCTTGAAAGCCAGGTCATTACCAAAGAATATTGAGGAAGTCCCTTCATGTTCTGTTTCTGTTTGTGCAAAAATCTCAAGTTGTTGTGTTTGCTCATGGGATAATTCCCCAGAGTTCTAAAAACTCAAGACAATCTCCAAAGAGTCAGCCCCTAGGAGATGGCATGAGAGAAGGCCAAGCTCAGGGGACCTGTTTCTGAAAGTTGTACACTTTCCCCGCGTAGGGGTCTTTGTGGAAGGAGAAGAATAATGAAGAAGCTCAGCTAAAATGACGCAAGACATTGGCAGCCTCTTTTATTGTATATGAGCTCTTTTTTTTTTACTCTTCTGAATCTGAAAAAAAGAAAAAGAAAAAGAAAAGAGTCAATGCTTCCTTTCCCCCCACCTCCACCCACCAGGTCTGAGGATAAGAAAATCCATGGGACTAAAAAAGGTGGGAGGATAAATTGAACAACACTTCTATACAAGTCATGGCTATCTCCTTTTTAACATGATTCATTCTATTTATAAGATGAAAATCTCAGTGAAGAACTTGAAACATTGGTTTTTTGAAATTTCAACAGTTTCTTTAAACCAGATTATCAGACATTTGGTTTCTGCAATATGAATATTAAGTCACTTTATTTTAAAATCAAGATAGCAGTGGTTGCCAGATCTGGTTAATCAATCTCAAGGGTCAGTGGGATTGTAATAAATCAGGTTCATCTAATCCTAACCATTTTCAAACCCAAAGCAATGTTTCTCTCTTTCAGAATTCTTGCCCCACCCAAAGAAACTTTTCAAAGACATTAAAGCAAGATGTGAATAAATCACTTGAATTCTCCACTGAACTGAGTGAGGAGGCAGAAGAAGGTGGCAAAAATGAAAACAGGACTACACTAATGGACATATTTCCACCTGGCTTATTCTACCCATATAACATCCATAGTCTTGGACAGAATTGAAAAGAACAGAAATAACAACAAAGCCTACTGTATTATTGCTTCCAATCTACATTGCATGATCTGCTACCATCATGCCGAACAGTTAGAAAGTGCTCCTTCATGGGTAACGCTTCAAAGGGTCCACTTGTTTAGACCACTGGTAACATCATTATGCACAGAGAAGCCAAGAATCATAACAGGACAAGGAAAGTTTCTTTTTCAACTTTAAAGACTAAAATACTCTCCTAAATAAGGCTTAGCTAAAATTAGACAGAAAATTAGTTGGGAGATAGGAGAGCCCCTTCTGATCTATTGTAATTATAGTCAATTCCCAATTTTCCAGGGGCCATTGATCCAGATTTCCTGCTGTTCTCTCTTTATTCTAGCCTCAATGTTTTGCTATGTTTACCCTCCATTAGCACCTTCACCCATTTGGGAGAAGAAATAACAGAGAAAAGTTTCTGTTAAAGGGCTTTAATCTGATGCTACTACCAATAAACTTGCAGGAAAGAGAAGATAAAACAAAAGCTGAAATCAAGGAATAAAATTTTTCTATTGATTTGGTAATCTGTGTAGTTTGGTCCATATAGGAGTTTCATGACAGGACTCCCTTCTCAGTACTGTGGCCCTGCCATTATCGACTCAAGGCCATGTGTAATGAGACTCCCTTTAGATGACCATCATAGTATCAACCACCTTCAGAGATACTACCAGGATCTCAAATGTAAAACCTAATTTTTTTTTTTTTTTTGCTATAGGACACATGTGCTTGCCAGACAGACAGAGAGAGACAGAGAGACAGAAAGTGAGAAATCACCCTCCAGGGGGGATGGCCATGCCGCAATCCCTTCTCCTCCATTCTCCTCTCTGGATCTTGGGCACGCACGCACACGTGCCTGGCGTGAGTTTAAGCCACCAGGTCTGGGACTTGAACCGTGGGCGACTACGTGGGAGTCCAGAGACATAGCCATTACACTAACTGCTGGTCCTGTAAACCCAATATTTTTATAATGACATAAAACTAGGTTTAAATTTTAATGACAGACCCATGTGTTAGAAGGAAGCTAGGGACAGAGAGATGGGGATGGCTGACAAGATTAAAACCAGTGAGCCTCAGTTAGCTAACAAGGAACCTCCCATTATACTATTCTAGGCAGCTTGAATTGGCAGTGGCCTGCTGTCCACACTGCTGAGTCCCAGAGATGGAAAAGATCCATCTAGGCATTTAATGGAAAGAAAGGCCACTGAGAGACTGTCCTCCCTTTATAATAATTGTTTAGGGGTAAGTAGTAGAGTATGCTCTTCAGCTATGGATCATGGCCATTCCCTCCTCAAGGGGTGGTGGAAAGGAGTTGGTCAAGTGATTGAGGGAAGTAGTAAATGAAGGAAGCGTGTGCGTTTATGCCCTAAATGATCATCTCTGATCTTTCCAAATCTCTTAAATTAACTTCTGTATATAAATCTTTTAGGGCCCTTACTCTAAGCTATCTGCAGGATGATGGTCCGCCTCAGACTGCAGATTTCAAATGTTTCTTTTACCTGATTAACACTTCTTATATGTAGTGCAAGGCAAAGCACATAGCACATGCTCAACCAATAATTATTTTTTAGTTAAAAGGAAGTTTATTGAGAAAGCATTAGAGAGATGGGACAGAAAGAGGTGCAGTTATGAGTAAGAAGGTTTTCTGTATCTTTTTCTAACTCTTCCATACCAAAACCCCCAAATTTAAAAGAAAATCATAAATACATTTATTTTAATTTTATTCAATAGCAAGTTATGATACATCAGCCATTTTATATGCCTCACAAAGGAGCTCCATTATGAATGACTTTTCATGGGACTGATCTTTCAAAGAAGTGCCTGCTATCTAGGTACTTTGACATGAGTTATAAATTAGGCCTCATTCTCTCACTTCATATTCCATATTCTCTTTCTTGTATTTGGTTTTGGATATTTGTTTTCAATTAAAACTAAAATAGGTAAGCATTAGCAAGACTACAAAGTATATGAAAATGAAGACCCTAAATACAAAGTGTAGGAAGCCATCAGCATCTGTATTTAACTGACATTCGTGACTATTTTTGTATCTGCAACTTTGAATTCCATTATTCTAAATCTACATTGGCTTTTTGAAGGCTGTAAAAAGCAGTTAAATCCACTCACATTTTAAGAGTGACTAATAAACTGAATTAGAAACTATTTTGTTCCATCCTATGATAAGTCTAGAAAATACTTAAAGTGCCATCCCCTCACCTACTCCTTGACCTAAAACTTCTTACATCCCACAAAGGACAGCTGTGGTGGCTTTGAATCCTAAATGTAATGCAGGGTGTATAAATTCAAAGACATGTATTTACTCCAACCAAGGAAATGGATAAAAAAGAATGTCTTAGCAGCTTCAGTTAGAAAAAAGGGAGGTAAATTGAAAACATAGCCTTGCTTATTCCACCTTTATCATGCTTCTTCTACAAGTAAGTGGAAATGCTACAAATTGTTTTAAGAAGAGGTTTAAAGTTCAAGTGGACATGACTTGACTCTAAAAAATGTGTTTATCAGTCTTAATGTTTATTCCTTGATAATAAATGAAACATCAATGAGATGAACCTTATAATAACCTGGCGTTGGACCTAAAAAACATTATAAACATATTTTTCATTTTACTTGGGTTTGATTTTTTTAATAGCTTGATTCAACTATCATCTAAACATAAAGAAGTATGCTGACTTTAAAGTATGTTGACTTGGCTGGGTATAAAGATAGGATTCAAAACCAGATTTTCAAGTCCCAGGAAGTGTACCATAACTCCTGCCTCTGGAGTCAACTTCCTATAAAAACAACAAGATGATAACAGTAATCAACAGAAAGAATTATAAAGAGCTAAATAAAAAAAAAAAAACACAAATGTAGAAAATAAACATAGCAAAACCAAATGCAATTTAAAATTTCAAGTAGGATTTCTCCTGGGCACATGAATAAGTCTTGTTTTTTTCACAGGTATACATGTACATAGCTGGTGGGTACAGGGAGACCCCAGGACAGAAACCCAGGGGTCATCTCATGTAGCCTACGCATTGCATCGCATTGCATTAGTGCTTTGTCACCACAGTTGGCCTGATTTTTTTTTTTTTGTAATAAGCAATTTTTTTTTTTTAGAGGTTTTCGCTATAGGGCGCGTGCGCTCACCAGAAAGACAGAGAGAGACAGAGAGATAGAAAGCAAGAAATCACCCCCAGGGGGGATGGCCACGCCCCAATCCCTTCTCCTCCATTCTCCTCTTGGGATCCTGGGCACGCACACGTGCCCGGCGTGAGTTTAAGCCACCGGTCCGGGACTCAAACTGCGGTCGACTACGTGGGAGTCCAGCGACATAGCCATTACGCTAACTGCTGGTCCCGGTAATAAGATAATATTAATGATAAACATTTTTTAGAGATAACTATTAGGCTTCATCCAACATAGATTTCACTATCCTAAATCATAAAAGCATGACAGCTATCTTAAATGACTATTTTCAGTATGTGCATGCTTTGTCCTTGCCCCAAATAATATCAGATATGATTATAATTGAATTATTCAAATAAATTTTACTGCATATAACATCAATACTAGAGCCCTACTAAACATTCTGATCATCTATTATCCCAGAATAAATAGACAGATAAATAGATATGGATAAGAAGGTAGGCAGATGTGGGAACGTAACTTCTTAGAACCTAGCCTATGCCAACATTTAACCATTTGATCCAAACACACAATATAAGGACAGTGCAGAAGACGGTAGTTCTTAAATCGAATCCTTGCTCTCCTTCTTTGTCTTTCCCTTTTTTTTTTTTTTTTTTAAGGTTTTTGTCTTAGGGTCCATGTGCTCACCAGAGAGAAACAGTAAGAGAAAAAGTGAGAAATCATCCCCTGGGGTATAGTCACACTGCAAACCATTCTTCTCTCTTCTCCTGGGATTTTGAGCACACATGCACATGTGCCTGATGTGATTTTCAAGTTGCCAGATCAGAGACTCCAACAGTGGTCAACCATGTGGGGGTCTAGCACCTTATCACGATGCCACTTGCTGGTCCCATTTGTCTTTCCTTTTGTTCCATGGCATCTATGCCACCACCAAGTATGATGATAATGTTCAACTTTTCTTCTTTGTCTTTGATACATGTCCTCTCTTCCTTTATGTAGCATGTTCTTTCTTTCCAAACATAAAACATGTGAGTAATGATTCTGTTTCTCACTGCCCAAAGTATCTTACTGTTATTAGTCTCTTAAGAACCTAGTAAATTATCACCTAAGGAAGTGATTAACACACCAACTGTCTAAGTGCCCCCAGGGTCCAGCAAAAGACTTTTACTTAGCTAAGTAAAAGTCTTCCTAGGTAAGTAAAAGTCAACAGCAACTCCTAATTCTTCTGGTGATAAATTAACAGCCCTCATTCAGAGATGCAGGTAAGAGTAGAGGCTAGAATCCTTTCTGCATGCAATAATTTTCTTTCTGAGCTCTCTTTGTATCAGCAATGCCAAGAAGACAAGGTCTATAAAGAGAAAGGTAGTCCCTTAGAACAAGTAAAGGAGGCTTGGATTTTAGGTCTAAAGCATTATGATTGCTTTTTATATTTTTCTCGATTTTATTAGTTCAGGAAATAAATAAAAGATTTGAAAAGAAAGAAAATATTTTCTCATGTTTTTATTATGGCTCCAGGGTATACATAAAACTGGCAAGTGTTACAGAGGGCTCATACTTAGGAACTACAGATGTCCTCATTTGAGATCAAGCTGCCCTTCCAGGAATAAATAGAATGAAGGAAGCTTAATTTTTGCTTAATATTGTATCTCTAAAGCTTTATCATGGGGGAGTCTAGACAAGAAATGGCATTAACAATGGAGACAGCTCTAGATCTTGGCTTTGGTACATATTATTTCAAACACAGCTGTTATTTTAAAGAATTTTTTAATAACATTAATAGGGTTGCTTTTGACAAATACATTATTACTTGTGCTTCTCCAATTCCTTGCATAGATGTTGACAAATACAATGTTTTAGAGAGAAAAACATATAAATATTACTTTATAATCACTAAAGTAGCTCTCTTTTTAATCCTGAAGATCAGTATTAAAGAAAAAAGAGGGGAACCAGCAGTTAGCGTAATGGCTATGTCGCTGGACTCCCACGTAGTCGACTGCGGTTCGCGTCCTGGACCCGGTGGCTTAAAACTCACGCCGGGCACGTGTGCGTGCGTGCCCAAGATCCCGAGAGGAGAATGGAGGAGAAGGGATTGCAGCGTGGCCATCCCCCCTGGGGGGTGATTTCTCGCTTTCTGTCTCTATGTCTCTCTTTGTCTGTCTGGCGAGCGCACGCGCCCTACAGTGAAAATCTCTCCAAAAAAAAAAAGAAAAAAGAAAAATCACATTTTCCTAGTGGTTCCAAAATTTAAATCCTCTCTGTCAAACCAGAGTCCTCTAAAAACTACAATGGTACATTAAGAGTGTAGCAAAATGTCTACAAGATAGAGTGAAACAATGAAAGCTTGTGTATCAATAATTGCAAAGGTAAAGTTGTTTTAAAAAGATTAATTTTGTCATTAAAAAAGAGTGCATAATATACTTCTATCTGACATTTCTAGTATGAGGTTTCTAGGTAAGTATCTGAGATCAAAAAGGCTATGTAAAAGCACGAATTCACTTGGCAGATTTCCTTTTTATAATACAATTTAATTTATTTAAATAATTATTTTATTTTACTATTTGCTTATTTATTTGTTTTAATTTGACCAAAGAGAGACAGAGTGATAGTGAGAGAGAAAGCAAGAAAGCAAGCCTCAAGATCCAGGATTTGAACTGTAGTAGGCCATGTGAAAGTCCAACACTCTTAACCACCATGCCACCTACTGGCCCCATACAATTTATTTATTTTTATATTTTTCTTGGAGAGGTTTTTGCTATAGGGTGCATGTGCTTGCCAGACAGACAGAGAGAGAGACAGAAAGACAGAAAGCAAGAAATCATCCCCCAGGGGGGATGGCCACGCTGCAATCCCTTCTCCTCCATTCTCCTCTTGGGATCTTGGGCATGAGTTTAAGTCACCAGGTCCGGGACTCGAACCATGGTCGACTACATGGGAGTCCAGCACCATAGCCATTATGCTAACTGCTGGTCCCTAGAATTTAGTTTTATAAACCCACCAACCTTACATCATTTATTATTCATGCACACATATTTTATACACACACATATACATATGCATGCGTGGGTGTGTGTGTGTATAATTTTAGTTGTTTTGATACAACAAATGTAAATTTCAAGAACACAAGAAATCCACAAGAGGGCAATTATAGTCACAGTCCATTATAATCCTTTACATTTGTTCCTTTATAATCCTTTAATTTTCTCCTTGAAACACCAAGGACATTTGCCAAACCTAAAACTATATAAAAAATACACTGGTTTGAAATGGATGTTTATAACAAAAAGAGCTAACTGTTCTGATTCACTATGACTCATCAATGCAAGAACCATAAGTAAGTAAAGGGCTGTGTGCTTTCATGCTCCCAAGAGAATAAGACTGGAGCAAAAGAGAACAAGGGGATTTTCACCCCATTTGACCACTCCCCCCATATCACAGATTGGATAACATTTCCTCCAAATCCATTCAAAAAACAATTATGCAGGGTTTCAGCCTCATTAAACTCATAGTAACTCTTATTGTTGGGTCAACTTACAACACAACTTTGAAATTAGTTAGAAAAATATATTTAAATATACAAATGAAAATGTTTATGTAACAAAACCTTTTAGAGTGTAGTGAGTGAGATCTTATCCAGATGAATGAAAATAATAGGCACCTAAAAATAACATTACATTTCTGTCCTCAATTTACTGTGGTTTTCCTTTGATGGGTATGTTGGAGTGGGAGGTTTAGACAATTGTCAAAGTACTTGATAAAATATAAAATGCTTTTAAACATCAAATATTTCATGTATCTTTGCACTAAACCTCAGCTTTTACTTACTGTTGATGTGTTGGGTGTCAATACATAAAAAATGTGTTGCACAAATGGGTCACAGGGGTTTCTCTGGACAAAATGACTATGAGATATTAATCAGAACATATGTTGTTACAGTGAATTAACTTCATTGGAACTCAGAGCACTCTAGATGTTTGGTCCTTCTACACTCAAGAAAAGTCACCCACAAAGATGCTGGATTCCCATTCTGAGGGCAATTCTTTCATGAAAGAAGACTTTTTTTTTTTTTTTGTCAATACATAAAAGCCATAGTGAGCTACCACCCCAGTACTATTACTATATATAATATATATAACTAAATATATTATCCTCTGAGATGAAAACAAGTACAAAACACAAAGGATGCAGAAACTCCCTCCAGTAAAAAGATGTTGATATCAGTGGCATGATCAATGGTCAAGGTATATTGCAAATAATTTATTACTAACCATGGTTAAGCATTGAAGTTACAAAGGTTTCGTTTTAATTTTTTTTTGAGAGTTTTTTTTTTTTTTTTTTTTTTTTTTTTGTTGTTGTTGCTATAGGACACATGTGCTTGCCAGAGAGACAGAGAAAGACAGAAAGCGAGAAATCATCCCCCAGGGGGATGGCCATGCTGCAATCCCTTCTCCTCCATTCTCCTCTTGGGATCTTGGGCACGTATGCACACGCACCTGGCGTGAGTTTAAGCCACCAGTTCCGGGACTTGAATGGTGGTCGAGTACATGGGAGTTCTGTGACATAGCCATTATGCTAACCGCTGGTCCCCCAATAGTTTAATTTTTTTTTTTTTTGAGAGAGAGGTTTTTCACTATAGGGCGCATGCGCTCACCAGACAGACAAAGAGAGACATAGAGACAGAAAGACAGAAATCGCCCCCCAGGGATGATGGTCACGCCGCAATCCCTTCTCCTCCATTCTCCTCTCGGGATCTTGGGCACACACGCACACGCGCCCAGCGTGAGTTTTAAGCCACCGGGTCTGGGACGCGAGCCGTGGTCGACTATGTGGGAGTCCAGCGACATAGCCATTACGCTAACTGCTGGTTCCCACAAAGGTTTAATTTTTAAAGTAATCATAAAGGATTCAAGGTTATTGCTCTAGCAGTACCATCATGGGTGTGAAAAAAAAGAATGAGATAACAGCTAGTATTTCCAGAGTTGTTTGTAATCCTTAGCCTATTTTAAATGTCATATAATCTAAGTACACCTTTGAGTGAGTGTAGAGTTTATAAAAACCTTGTAGGGTAAGGTGGACAACATCCAATGAGAACAAAAATGTTTGAGACCATCTTCCTCAAAGATAATGAAATTTTGACATGATTAATCTCCCCCAAAGTAAACAAGGATAACTGAAAATGAACAAGAAAAATAATCTACTCCCAGGCTTACCATATCTGAAAGTGTGGGTAAAAAGGAGATTAGAAAAAGAGATGCCATGGGATACACAGCACACAAGACCCATGTCTACTCTTCTTGGTAGATCTATCTCAATGGTAGAAACAGATACCAGGATATTCTACTGTGAGGTAACAATTCATCAGCTAATTCCCCTTACATCCTCGGCATGAGGGTGCAACATAAATGAAGCATTTTAAATCTTTTGAGAAGTTTGAAACAGGATAATTCTTTATTCTGGTATATGCACAGCCCAAGATTATGATCCTAAGTAATTTCGATTAGAATATTTAGAAAAAAGAATGAGGTGAGTATGAATACCTGAGATAAAAATACTGGGATATAAGTGTCTATGTAGATATGAATATTGACAACAGTCTTGGTGTCTGTGTAACCAGTGCATGGTTGCCTTCAGAATAATAGTAATGAGCTAGCATATTCATTGCTTCTCTAATCTCTGGACATGGACATCAGAGAGAAACAATTCCTTTGGTAAAGGTAGTTGTGCGTCTCAGTTCTATCCACACTCTACTGTTTGACTATTTTCTCCCCTGGATCTGTGGAGCAGGGCACATCTTTTCATTTATATAGGTCCCATTTATCTTTTACTACCAGCTCTACTGCAGAGCTGGTCATAATGCATTATCCTTCACGCTACTAACAAAAATTTTCAAAGGAAAATGTGAATATTGGAATTAGCAGATAGCATAGTGGTTATGTCACTGGACTTGCACATAGTTGACCGTGGTTCGAGTCGTGGACCCATTGGCTTACAATTCATGCTGAACATGTGTGTGTGTGCATCCCAAAATCCCAAGATGAAGATGGAGAAAAGATTGTGGCATGGCCATTCCCCCTGGGGTGGGGATTGTGATTTCTTGCTTTCTGTCTCTCCAGCAAGCACACAGGCCTTATAACAAAAAATCTCTCTCTCTAAAAAAAAAAAAAAACAAAAAAAAAACAGAAGAATATTATAAACATTATGTAAAATTTAAGTGTAAAGGTTAAGGCTTACATTCTACTGTTTTTATTAATAATTTGGTAAATCTATTATAATATTGTAGAATGAAAGATAATCTAATAGACTCAGAGTCAGTCACTCCAAATTTATCTATGTACCCCACTACAGACTTAATAGGAATAGAATTTCAGCAATAAAGAAAAGAAGAAAAATGCATTCTTTTTTTTCAGGTAATTTTTTGAGCCCTGTAGCAAGTCAAAGTCATGTGATATAAGTATTGTGGAGATTGAAATCATAGGCAAATTCTTCTAATGTATACAATAAACCTTTTAACTACAACTATTTGTTCCACGTAAACTAACAAGGATATCTGCTCTATTGCCTTCTCCATTTTTCCTATACTGAGATTCTAAAGAGATCAGGAACATCTTAAGAAATATTAGATCATAGGGAAAATCAAGACACAGTTTTCCATGTTAGTCTATGCAAAAATAGGTCACAACTTTCCTGGCAGCCCAGTAGTTAGGAAGTGTGGCAGTAAGAAATTCAATTTGTTAGTTAAGAAATGAGCTGACAAAGTTGTGTGCTGACAGCCACAGTAAAATACAGAATTATAAAATTATTAGAATACAGAGGATCTTTATCAACATACAAAAATCCATAGCATTTCTATATATGAACAAAAAGCAGACAGGTAGAACTGAAAAAAGTAATCCCATTTGCCATAACCATGAAAAGTATACTGTATCTATGAATAAACCTAACCAAAGAACTCTACAAGGAAAACTATGAAAATCTGAAAAAAGGAATTGAAAATGAGCAAAAAAAGGGGAAGAACATCCCATGTTCCTGGATTGGAAGAATTAATATGATCAAAATGGCAATTCTATCCAAATTAATCTACATAGTTAATGCAATCCCAATCAAATTACCAGAGACTTGCTTCACATATCTAGGAAAGACAATCAGAGAATTTGTCTAGAATCATAAAGGACCCTATATTGACAAAGCAATCTTGCACAAGAAGAATGGAGTAGGAAGCATCTCACTCCCTAATCTCAAAATATATTGCAAAGCTGTAATAATCAAAACAGCTTGGTACTGGCACAAAATCAGACAGGTGGACCAATGAAACAGAATAGAGACCCCAGAATTAAACTCCAAAGCTTACAGCCAACTGATTTTTGACAAAGGGTACCAGTAAATCCAGTGGGAAAAAGAAAATCTCTTTAGCAAATGGTGCTTGAAAAATTGAGTATCCACCTGGAGAAAGATGAATCTGGACCCCTCTCTTTCACCATTAGCAAAAACTCAACTAAACATGGGACAAAGAACTAAACTAAGACCTCAAAAAGTAAAACTACTGGTAGAAAACACTGCAGAAACTCTGGGAGGCACACTGGAGTGGGCAAAAATGTCTTAAATTGAGTTCCCCAAAGCACAGGCAATAATCCCAAAAATAGAGAAATAGGATTACATCATATTAGGAAGTTCCCACATAGAAAAAGACACAAAAATTAGCGTGAATTAACAACTCTGAGAATGGGAAAATATTTTTGTAAAGTACGCCTAAGAGGCTGGTAACCAGAATACACAGGGAACTCAAATGGCTTACCTAAATTAAAATGATCAACCCAATTAAAAGAGGAGAAAAGGAACTGAATGAACAATTCTGTAAGGAAGACATATGAATAGCCAAAAAGAATATGAAAAAATGCTCAATGTCTTTCATCATAAGAAAGATGCAAATCAAAACCACAATGAGATACCACCTAACCCTAATAAGAATGGCTAAGATAAAAAAAAAAAAAAATCAAAAAATGGCAAGTGCTAGAAAGACCATGGTGAAAAGAAAACTCTCCTAAACTGTTGGTGGGAATGTAAATTAGTACAACCACTGTGGAGATCAATATGGAGGTTCCTCAAAGATCTACAAATAGAACTACCATATGATCCAGCAATTCTACTTTTGGGTACTATCCAAAGGACAGGAAAATGCTCAGTTAGAAAAGTGTTTGCACATCTATGCTTATTGCAGCATCATTCACAATTACAAAGACATGGAACTAACCCAAATGTCTACAAAAAATGAACGGATAAAAAAAATGTGGCACATATACACTACGGAACACTACTCAACTATAAAATACAAACCCTGGCATTTGATAGAAAGTAGATGACTATGGAAGATTTACTGGTGAGTGAAGTAAGCCAGGCTATGAAAGGGAGACATTGTATGTCTCCACTTAATATGTATCATTCACTGGTCAAATTAAAATAAATAAATAAATAAATCATGAAAAATGGTAATAGATACTGGAGACAGTGTGGGAAGAGTATGAGAGATGGAGGAGAGTCAGAGGTAAGTATTCAAGGAAAAAAAATAGACAAGACATTTAAGGGACACAGAAATGGAGGATTGTCTTTTGATGATAACAGGTATGATATTTTCAACTCATCTGGTGTGAAATGTATTCATGCTGGGTAATTCATTTTACGACCTACAGTGATGTACAGTGATTGAATGTATAAAATAAATTAAAATAATAAAAGTAAAATAAAATAAAAAAGAACACAAAAGGTTTTCAAAAAAGCTCATGGAGAATTTATATTATGCCCAAACTATGCACGGATTTCAAAAAAAATTTGCAACAAAATAAATTCATGCTTTAACTCCATTTTCCATGAGCTTCTCTCATATAATATCAACTTTTCTCCTTGTATAAGCTTTTCTTTGTTTTCTCTCAAATAGCTTTAAATTTGGCTTTTAATTTCAGTTTCCCTAATGATGTCAGGGATCCTTCATTATGCATATTTGCTAGTGGTCTATCTTCTTTGGTGAAACATTTTTTCAATTTCTTTGCATTTTTATTTCTTAGAGTTTTTTTTGCTATAGGGTCCATTTACTCACTAGAGAGACAGAGAAAGTGAGAAATCATCCCCTGGGGGGATGGCCAAGTCACAAACCCTTCATTCTCCTCTTGGGATCTTGGGCATGCATGCACACATGCCCAGTGTGATCTTTAAGTCTCAAAGTCTGAGACTGGACTATATGTTCAAGCAGGTGGGAGTCCTACAACATAGCTATTAAGCCTTCTACTGGTCCCAAGATGAATCTATACAAAATCTAGGAGAGGAGGCATTTCAACTATCTCTGGAAAATATCCAAAATTTCTAAATTTAATATAACACTCCTAAATAAAACTTATGTCAATGTAGAAAATAAAGTGGAAATTAGCAAGTATTTTGAGCTGAATATAAATAAAAATGCAACATTTCAAAATTTGTGGCATGCTGCTAAAGCTGTACTTAAAGGAAAATTTACAGCACTAAATGCCCATACTAGAAAAGGAAAAAACCTCAATAATTTACCCTAACTTCCACCTTAAATAACTGGAAAAATAAAGGAAACTAAGCCCAAGAACATGCAGAAGAAAGGAAATCATAGAGATCAACCTTACAAAAGACACAAGTAGTTCATGTAAGTAAAAAGATAGAAATTGAAAACAAACAAAAAATAAAATCATCAATGATGTTGACTAATAAAATGTAATAACTTCTAGTCAGACGGGCCAAGGAAAAAAAGGGAAACACAAATTGCCACTTATTAAAAATGATAAAGATAGTATCACCCAACTTCTAAAGAAAATGAATGAATAATAATAATAATAATAAATAGAAACACCAATTTAATTCTGTTGTGGTCCATGAGTATACTTAGTATGACATGAAACATTTGAAACTTATTGGGGCTCACTTAAGGTCCCATATTATATTTTTATAAATGTTCTGCATGCACTTTAAAATAATTTATATTATCATATTGTTCGGTGTTGGGTTCTCCTATTCTAGAAATACCAATTGTGTCAAGTTGATTGAAAATGATGTTCAAGCATTCTTTTTCTTTCTGATTGTATATTTACTTACTCTATCAATTATTGAGAAGATTTTTTTCCCAAACAAATTGTGGTTTAAAAGTTTTTTGCATGGGCGGACCAGCAGTTAGCATAATGGCTATGTCACTGGATTCCCATGTAGTTGACCATGGTTTGAGTCCAGGACCCGGTGGCTTTAAAACTCATGCCAGGTGCATGTGTGTGCATACCCAAGATCCCAAGAGGAGAATGGAGGAGAAGGGATTGGGGCGTGGCCATTCCCCCCCCCTCGGGGGGGTGATTTCTCACTTTCTGTCTCTGTCTGGCGAGCGCACGCGCCCTATATATAGCAAGAACCTCACACACAAAAATTTTTTTTTTGCATAGGACCAGCAGTTGACATAATGGCTATGTCACTGGGCTCCCACGTAGTCAACTGCGGTTCGAGTCCTCTATCTGGTGACTTAAACTCATGTCAGGTGCCTGTGTATACTTGCCCAAGATCCCGAGAGGAGAATGGAGAAAAAGGGATTACAGAGTGGCCATCCCCCCAGGGGATGATTTCTCACTTCCTGTCTCTCTGCCTCTCTCTCTCTCTTTCTGGCAAGCACATGTGCCCTATATCAAAAACCTCTCCAAAAATAAACAAATGAATAAACAATTTTTTTTCAGTTTACATCATGTATTTGAATGCATAGACATGAAGGATTATTAAATCATTTTCATAAATGGACAACTTTAGGGAGCCAGCAGTTAGCGTAATGGCTATGTTGCTGGACTCCCACACAGTCAACCGCGGTTCGCATCCTGGACCCGGTGGCTTAAAACTCACACCAGGCGCGTGTGCGTGCATACCCAAGATCCCGAGAGGAGAATGAAGGAGAAGAGATTGTGGCATGACCATCCCCCCTGGGGGTGATTTCTCGCTTTCTGTCTCTATGTCTCTCTGTCTGTCTGGCGAGCGCACATGCCCTACAGCAAAAAAAAAAAACTCTCAAAAAAAATAAAAAAATAAAATAAATGGACAACTTTATCATTATGAAATGAATTTCTTTATCTCTGCAACTTCTTTATCCTTTCTTTCTCTGAAATCTTTTCTGGATATTAATATAGGTATTCAAACTTTCTTTTGATTAGTGTTAGAATGCTATGCCAACTTCTATTAGTTTACTTAAGAACTACTTGTGTCTTATATACAAAGGCAGAATATACTTGGGTTTAGTTTCTGAGATTCTGGCTTAGACCTATGTCAGAGACAATGGCGATCCTTGCTTTAGATAATTATGAACATGCTTATAAATATAACCATATTATTCTGAATCCAAATAATCTATACTGATAATAAAAAAAATTTGTTCACCAGTAAGAAAGTTAAATAATAAGAAAAAAAGTCTCTTGTATTTTGCAGCTACCATTATCAGTTCTTTAGTTCTTTTGGGGATTCTACATGTCTAATCTGGCAGAATTTTCCTTCTGCTTTAAATTTAGCATACAATGATCTCCTCTAAACACAGCTTTTGCATATCTGATAAAAATATCATTTCATTTTGATATCTGAAAAGTATTTTTGCTAGGTACAAAATTCTTGGTTAATTTATTTTCCTTTGAGTACTTTAACAATGTTGCTCCATTGTTTTCTCACCAGTATCATTTCATCCAAGAAACCTATTGTACTATCAGTTTTGTCTTTATGTATGTTTTTTCCCTCTGTTGTTTAAAAATTTTCTCTTCATCATTGGTTTTGAGTAAATTGATTATGATATGCTTTGCAATTTTCTTTATATTTTCTTGTTTAGGCATTTATTCATTCATTCAATCATTTGTAGATAGGGTCCTACTATGTTGCAATTCTCTTTCCTCAACCTCCTAAAAAGCAGCTTTTAGGATGAGCTGGAAATATAATCCGGGCCTATCCTGTGGTTTCAGCCTGCTGAGTAACATCATCTCTCAGCACATGCTACTGCAGCTGGGCCTATGCTCAAGCTTCAGTGAACTTCTTGGATTTGTGGAATCAAAGTTTTCATGATTTGGCAAAATATTACCTAGTTCTTTTCATATCTAGGAGTGGATTGCTTTCTTTTCTTTTTTTTTTTTTTTAAGAGAGCTTTTGCTATAGAGCACATGTGTTCACCAGAGAGACAGAGAAAGACAGAGAGACAGAAAGCAAGAAATTACCCCCCAGGGTATGGCTACACCACATCCCTTCTTCTCCATTCTCCTCTCAGGATTTTGGGCATGTACGCACACATGCTGGTGTGTGTCTGGGACTTGTACTGTGATTGACTACATGAGAGTCCAGCGATGCAACTATTATGCCATCTGCTGGTCCCTACAAGTTTGATTTTTGTTGTTTTAAAAAATATATATCTTCCACATCTTGACTTAACTTATGAATGTATGGAATACAGTTAGAAGAACAGTTTTAATTTCCTTATCTGCTTATTTTAACATATGTTTCAGTTCTGGGTTGATTTCAATTAGTTGTCTTTTTTTCTCATTATGGGTAGTGTTTTCTTATAGCTTTAAATACCCAGTCATTTTTTACTGGATTCCAGACATTATAAATTTTACTTTGGTAGGTGCAGGATATTTTTGGATGTAGATATCTGTGTCTATATGTATTATCTATATCTATATATCATCTTGAACTAAATTTATTCTGAGATACAGTTAATTGTAAAGACTTTGATCCTAAAAAATATTTTAAAATATATTCTTTTCAACATTTTTTTTGGCGGACAAGAACAGCCAGAGCAATATTTAGCCTATAGTTGGTTATTTACCACTACTAAATCAAGACAATTATGAGTATTTCACCTAATTTCCTTTATTCTTTTCTCACTTTTTAATTTTTTTTATTTATTTTTTTAGAGGTTTTTGCTATAGGGCGCGTGCGCTTGCCAGCCAGACAGAGAGAGACAGAGAGACAGAAAGCAAGAAATCACCCCACCGGGAGGATGGCCACGCCGCAATCCCTTCTCCTCCATTCTCCTCTTGGGATCTTGGGCACACACACACACACACACCTGATGTGAGTTTTAAGCCACCGGGTCCAGGATGCCATCCGCGGTCGACTATGTGGGAGTCCAGCGACATAGCCATTATGCTAACTGCTGGTCCCTCACATTTTTATTTTTAAACTTATAATTAGTCACTGTACATCTTTACAGTGTACATCATTTTTTCCTGCATGAATACATGCATTTTTAGTCAAGTCAAAGACATTATCATATACTCTACATTATCATCAACAGATAACTTCATTCTTACGTCTACTGAATGTGCTTTTTTGTCTTTTTCTTGATTGCTTCCTTCCCAAACCCTGTTACCCACCTCCTTTATCCCCCTCACTGTTCTAGTATCTACAGTTGCCCTCCTTACTATTATACCTTCCAATCTTCCAGTTACTGCTATGGAGTGCAGACATTTGGCATATATTAAGCAGGGACATACAATATCTGTCTTTCATAGTCTGGGTTGCTTCACTCAGCATTAAATTGTCCACATTTGTCCAATTTATATCAAATGTCAGGGTATTATTGTTTCTTATGGCTGAGTAGTATTCCACAGAATACATTTCCCATATTTTTCAATCCACTCATCTGTACTAGGGTATTTGAGTTGATTCAAGTCCTAGCAATTATAAATAATGCTGCAATAAACTGCATTATTGTATGTGCAAGTGTTTTTCTGACTGAAGATTTTCCTATCCTCTGGATAGATAGCTAAGAGTGGAATTACTGGGTTGTATGGCAGTTCTATTTGTAGGTTTCCGAGGAACCTCCAAATTGTTCTGCACAGTAGTTGTACTAATTTATACTAATTTCCTTTAAATAGTGATGTATTCAAGCGTGGGTACTAAGAACAGGCTCTTTTTTCCTACCCCATGTGAATAATAGGGGTAGGAAATCTTATCTGCTTCTTTTCTAACTTTAAGAGTTAGAAAATCTAACTCTTGTCTGGTTCTTTGATAACCTTAGGTAGTTTCCTTGTTGCATAGGTTGATAAATATTCTATTGAATACTTTTCAGATCTCTGGAGTTTTATCTTCCTAAAGTTCTTGAGTACTTTACTCTGTCCACTCTGGCCCTTTGATCTTCCTTGTTTCTTACTCAACTTCTCAACTCAGAGAATCAAAGAGGTCTGCTCGTATCACTTTTCTTTATATTGCCTAGATATTCTCTCAAGGCAGTAACCTGGGGTAATTGTTGGGCTTACCTCATTTATTTTTTGTCTCTCATAAACCATTGTTCTTCATTTCCTGATGTCGAGTGTCTTGAAAACCATTCTTTCACATACATTATTTGGCATTTTTGTTGTTGTTGTTTCAGATGGGAGGGTTAATCCAGTTCTCGTCATTTCCCTTTGGCAGAAATATACTTCCACAGTTTTTGTTTTGTTTTGTTTTTGGTCTGCCATTTCTACTATTCACAACTGACTTTCAAATTTCATGAACCAACATCTACAAAAATTCCAATTTTCAGGATACTCTTTGAAAGAGAAACTCCTGTTGAACTCATTCCTTGGGAGCTGGCTAATAAACAGTGAGGGCTTAATTATAATCAGTCTTTTGAGAGGCAAAAAGGTGGCTATTTCCTATATCTTTGTTTATACAATCTAGCAAAGTTAAAGGCGAGTCTGTGCTTCTGGGAAATTATAATAAATTATGGCAGGTCCAAGAAGCTCTGCTATTATAAACATGGTTAAAAATGTACTAAAAATAATTAATTTGTGTGGTATTCCATGACTCTCCCAATAACACTGGAAAAGTTAAGGCATTAAGAGAATTGTGGCTCAATGACCTAGACCTTTCTATGTTAGAACATTTCTCCCTAGGGGTAAGCAAGGTCCTTTCAAAAGACATCCAGTCTTTGAAGTCAGTTAGAAAATTAGTGCTGCAGGATACTAAATATAGTACACCAGTAGCCTGACAGAGATAATGTACAACTGCAATGTGTTCATTATGCTAGGATGTAATTTACCCCAGGTCTTTCAGCATACAATATTTCCCTCTGTGCAAACTCTTGAGATTTGGGGGATAACCAACTGTGGTCCAGTGTCCATTAAGTTTGTCTCTGAATGTTTACAATGCCACGACTATAGACCACAGTGGGTTAGATCATTCTGGGTATGGATTGTACCTGGATACTCCCTCTCAAAAATGAAGAGAGAACAAGTCACTAAAGGTTCCCAGAGCTACGTTTGGGGGTAGGAAATATGAAAAGAGTTAAACTGGCTCTCTTGGTCATCATATACAATAGGATCCACTCAAAGAAATGTTAAAAATGTATCTGATTATTTCCAAATAATTCTTTAAAACTCAATATATCTACAGATCAACATACTTTCTTTTTAAGTTTTCTAAAAGGAAGGGTTTTATTGATCAAATGGGAAGGCGTAGATAAGACTGATCAAATTATTTACCACTTACGCACTAAAATTAGCTTTCTTCCTGACAAAGGTTTGGACTAAATTAGTGCGAGCTATTGAAGCTCAACATCCTAAGTCCTATTGGTATCAAAGATGTCACGTCAGTCAATCAATAAAATAAAATACAGAGTCATTCATGCCTATGTTTGTGCATAATCCTGCAGGTGTATGGGCACACTAGACCCCCCACTTGAAGCAATAAAAGATTAAAGTTATGGAGGGAAAAGGGGATGGGTGTCAGAGAATGACTCCACTTTACCTTGGTCTGCTCACTGTCCCATGAAATCAAGAACTCCATTAACTAAACAGCTAAACTTTACATTTATTTGCATGACAAAATACAGAAACTATTGCACCATCTTCCCCCTCCCCCCCAAAAAAAGAAAACCTGTTCAATCCTTTAAAATATTTGGCAATAATTCTGTTAAAAGGGCCCAGACAAAATAAAAGCACTTTATGTGGCTGATAAAATTTAACCCACAATGACCACATGACAACAACATAGTAGATACCGAAAGCACATAACAAAAATGCAAAGGCATTTAAAAGTCCATATTAAAAATTTGAGACTTAATTTTTCTAGGCTTTTATGCTATAAGACTTCAGATCAGGGAGTTGGATGCAGGATGGGGCACATGTGCAGGTCTGAGTTTATAGCTGATATCATTTATGCACTGTACATTATCTGGTTTGAATTGCCTTGAGTTAGGTCTAATAATTTTGGGCAAAGAACCTTTGGTTCATTATCGAAAGCAGTTTGGCTGAAAGACAGTCATGTCTTTGGAAAAGAATTCACTTCTTACATTTATTTAAGGAGCAAATTCTCATTAGATTGATGGTTTCTGTTTGCATAAGCTATTTGGTGAAAAATTGCTTGTGTGGGTTCCCCAGGCAGTATGCGATAACACACATTATTTGGATTAATTATTTGAATGGTCTTAAAAGGAAATGTTTGAGAACTGATTTCTTGTACACAAGTAAAGAAAGTATGGTATGACAGCTTAGGACTAAAAGCTAAAGAGACTCTTTTGTTTTAGTATATGTAAAGTGTTATGCTCAAATTTCTTCTTACTTCTCAATCTGATTATCCACCATTCATTCTTCAAAGGTATTCTAACAAACTATTCAAAGACTAGCTTAGCATCAAATATGATGTCTGCTAGGAAGTATGACTCAAAGATCATCTGGATTCCAACAAAAATTAGTTTCTGGAAGCTCCAATTTTAGCTTAATAGCATGTCCATGTATGATGCAATAACTGAGAATGAGCTCACGTTACAACCAAAACAATGAAGCTTATGTGAAAGGCAAGGGTAGGTTCTAAATCTTATAGTGGAAAGTGTGGAGGGTAATAAATTTGAACTTCCAGATTTTAAAAAGAGTAAACTATTTCTCATGAAAATTAAAAACCAAACTTAAGAAGCAGAGTACCATATAGGTTCATTCTAACTTTGGTTTCAGGTTATCATTGCCTTTAGGGGACTTGTTCATGCTGGTTCTTGCTGGCTAAATGTGTTCTACAACCATGAATGTTGCCCCACAGCATAACACTGGACAGATTACCTTTTTTTTTTTTTTTTGATAATTTTTTACCCAAATTAATAACTCAAAGTAAAAAATATCAAAAAAGCTATTTATGCTGAAAAATTCATTATCAAAAACCTATAAATCCATTAACAATATGTGTTATTACATTTTGTTAAAATCTGCAAGTGTGCAATCAACATTTTTTAAATTTTTTAAAATTTATTTTATTTTATTTTATTTTTGGAGAGGTTTTTGCTATAGGGTGCGTGTGCTTGCCAGAGAGAGAGAGAGACAGAGAGACAGAAAGTGAGAAATCACTCCCCCAGCGGGGGATGGTCATGCCGCAATCCCTTTTCTTCCGTTCTCCTCTTGGGATCTTGGGCATTCACACACATGCGCCCGGTGTGAGTTTTAAGCAACCAAGTCAAGGACGCAAACCGCGGTCGACTACATGGGAGTCCAACGACATAGCCATTACGCTAACTGCTGGTCTCCAATCAACATATTTTTAGAGACAGATTTTTTTCTATAGCGCACATGAGCTCGCCAGAGAGAGAGAAAGAGAGACAGAAAGTGAGAAATTACTCCCCACGGGATGGCCGTGCCACAGTCCCTTTTCCTGCATTCTCCTCTTAGGATTTTGGGCATGCATGCACATGCACCTGGAATTGAGTTTTTTAAGTTGTTGGGTCCAGGACTTGAATCACAGTCAACTACATTGGAGTCCAGCGATGTAACCATTAGGCCATCTGCTGGTCCTGCAATCAACTTTTTATAAAGTTGAAAAGTGACAAGTGGGGGGAACCAGCGGTTAGCCTAATGGCCATGTCGCTGGACTCCCACGTAGTCGACCTCGGTTCCCGTCCCGGACCCGGTGGCTTAAAACTCATGCCAGGCACTTGTGCGTGCGTGCCCAAGATCCCGAGAGGAGAATGGAGGAGAAGGGATTGCGACGTGACCATCCCCCCTGGGGGGTGATTTCTCGCTTTCTGTCTCTATGTCTCTCTCTGTCTGGCGAGCGCACGTGCCCTATAGCAAAAACCTCTCCAAAAAAAAAAGGGACAAGTGGGAAATATAAAGACCTAGAAAGCATTTGTAGTAGAGAAAGTATGGTGGAGGGGAAGAGATACACCAATAAAAGGGATGATAGTACTCTCTAAATGTAGTAAAGTGTTTTTTCAGGCTATAACATAAGAATATTAACAATTACTTATTCAGTGTTAGGTATGAATCAAATAAGCTTGCATCAAATCCCACATTTTATGAAAAAATGTAAGGGAATGATATTCTTACCATCTGTTTTCTTTGAATCATTTCCGACATTGGAGTGATCCTTCTTGTCCGCCTTATTTTTACCATCTTTCACCTCACCTGAAAATAACAGACATGACAAACAGTACATTGTGTATAGCTGAAGGAGAAGTTATAACTATCTCTAAATCTATCAAGGCAAGTCATGAGGGAGTACATGCCTGAGTTTAAATATCTTTTGTAACCATGTTTTGGGATCCAGAAATTGAATCATAATCTGGAAATTAAGACTGAAAATTTCTATTAAACAGGGTTGTACTTGGGACAGCCCATGGCCTAGTGACAAGAGCCAGACCCTATATGGCAGATCTTGCAATTTTAATTGGGTCCCACTGACTTGAAAAACTCAGTAGGTGTATAAGTGTGTGCATGTCCAAAATACCAAAAAATGGGAGAAATTGAAGAGATGGAATTGTGGCATGACCATTCCTCATGGGGTATACTTTCTCCCTTTCCCTCTTTCTTTCTGTCTTTCTCTGGTGAGAGAACGCACTTTCCATCAAATTAAAACAGAAAAAAAAAAAAAAAGAAAGAAAGAAAGAAAAAAACCCACAGAGTGTTGTGCTTAAGTCAATTGTGTTTTTCTTCCAAGAAAGGCAGTTCAGCTTTGATGTTTGGCTGTGGAATGAAAAAAAACCTGGGTTAAACATAAGTTCTACCAGTTAATAGCTATTTAACTTCTCTGTGTTTCAGTTTTCTTGACTGCGAAATGGGGAGAATAACACCTATTTTATAGACATAAGGATAAATTATTTTAAAGTATATAAGTACTAAATGTGATATCTGGCTTTCACTCAATGACAGTTATTATTTTGAAACAGAGCTACAAATGGCATTCTCATTCATGACCTCATCAAAATGTAATTTGTAAATGTTAAAAAAACACTGCTTCTACAAATGCAGAATGAATATGTCTCAAAATGTATTTAGCTCATTTATGAGTGAATCAGTGAGATCATGAGGATGGTTCCACGAGCATTTAAGGCCGCAGCTATCTATACACATTTAAGAAATATGCTAAGATAGCTAGGCTAGAGATAAACTGGTTATATACTACCGGGCAATAAAATAATAAAAAATAATCTTTGGAATTATCTTCTCTATCAGTCAAAAAATCTATAAGTTAGCATTTAATTTATAGTATGTAGTCCTGAATCAAACAGTAAATAATAAAGTTAAGCACAGCTGTTTTTCAAAAGCAGAGGTCAGCAAATTATGGCCTTTGGGCCAATTTTTGCCTGTCATCTGTTAAGATAAACAAAGTTTTATTGATATACAGCCATGTCCATTTATGTAAAAGTAGAGGTGAATACCATGGGTGTGCAGAGCCAGAAATATTTCCTGCCTGGCCCTTCACAGCAAAGGTATGCTGCCCCCCTATGATAATTTTGTGCTAGTCTGCTCAAATAGGCCAATATAACATTGAGAGGACATGAACCCTTTCCTCCAGCTTTAATTTCAAAATCTAGGTATTTTTCTTACTGATCACACTAATGGCAGTTTTCCTTTTAGTTTATATAAACCAAGTATACATTACTATTCCAATACTGGTACTTATCGAAGCTAAATGATTCTAAGAATAATAGGAGTTAGCAAGGCATTCAAAATATGTGTGTGAGGGAAGGAATTTTTTTTTTTTTTGCTTTTTCTATGCAAGGCAGTCTGTTAAACATTTTGCATGCATTATTTCATTAAATTCTAAGAATAATCACATTATTAAGGTACTATTATTGAAAATATGTAAATTATCTAAGATTTGCCCATTAAATGGTCAATCTGTTGAATAACCAACTCATCAAATGATTGAAGATGCTTTCCAAGTTTGAGTTTTCCTTGACATCACTACAGCCATGTAAGCAAACACTGACTAGTGCCATCAGTGTTGAGTGGGTTCCCCATCAGCATGAGTTTCACATACTACCCTGGCCTCACCCCTAACTCCCACCTTGCACCTGCATCTCCCTCTAGCAATAAAAATGCTCCTGTCAGCTAAGATAGACCTGATTTAAGCCACTCATCTGGTAGTCTTTGAAAAATGGCCAACCAATCTTCCTATAGGGAATTGTACTTAACTAACTTGTAGAAAATTAACCTGAAATATGTGTGAGGGGAAGCCTATAGAAAAAAATGGAATTGAGGTACAATCTTATTTTGGCTCACGTTAAGAATTTATTTTTGCCAGAGGGTCCTGTGCTCACTGGTGACAAAGAGAGAGAAAGAGAGAGAGAGAGAGAGAGAGAGAGAGAGAGAGAGAGAGAAAGCATCACCCAATGAGGTATGATCATGCTGCAATTCCTTTCCTTTCATTTCTCCAAGTTGCTGAAATTTTGTGAATACACATGTACAGGTGCAATGTGTTTTTCAAGCCTCCAGGGCCAGGACTCAAACCATGCGGTTGGCTATGTGGGTTCTGGTCTTAACCATTAGGCCACAGGGCCAACCCTGGTACAAAAATTTTTGAAGTCAATACATAATTTTTCAAAACATGCATTTTCAGTAACTTTCTGAAGATCCCTTACATTATCATCACCTTTTTATGGCTGAGGAACTTAAGGCACAGGTAAAGTAATTTACCACAGGCTACACAGATAGTTCTGATTCTAGAAGCCAGACTCTCAACTACTGTATTCATTGGTCCCCTATGAAGCTCAAGTTTTAGATTGTAGGCTATCATTTATTGTTTCCATTTCTAAGTGCCTTTGGTCTACAAATTTATTTAAAAACAGATTACCTAAGGATAATTTAAGACCATTTTTGGCTGTGATACATTCTACAAAGCATACACTTTTAATGGAATTTGACAAATTCCTAAGTTAAGTTAGAAGTTAGTAAACACTCCAGGTTTCCTCTGTTTTTAATTCTAAAATGGGATGAACTTGCTGGAAGGATTGAGGAAAACAGGAGTCTACTCTGGCCAGGGTCCAAACAGGAGGAGTTCAAGTGGTAAGAGTCATCTTCCTCTGCTATCACCAATGACCAAAAGGAAAGGAATTCCTTTGGACGTCTTATGGACAGTATAGATACTGGCTTTTCCCTATTTTAATATTGCTAGAGTTGGACTCAAGAGTCTCCAGACCTTTTGTCATACTGATTCCCCACAGAAAAGTTATTTTTCTTCCTAAAGGACCCTGTATACCACTCCTGCATCTATTTAAAGCCTTCCAGATTTCTCTGAACTGGTGCATTAGCCACAGCTGCAGTAGACTAGGGTGTCTTTTTTAAGTCAGAAGACATGTAAAATTTGTAGGATGCTAGTCAGCAGCCCGTGGCAGCGTGTCTTCTCATCCAGAGTTTGGAATGCTGATTGGGGGACAGGTATCTCGATGGAGACCAAAACTTACAGGATCCTGTAATTGCCACCAAGGGAACAGAACTATACAACCCCCTAACAAATGCCCTTTAGCTTAAACCTGGGAAATAAATTGTGTAAACCAGAGAAGGGTGCCAGGAAAGTGACGCATGCTTGTTTGGTGATGTTCCTTGAACAAAACCATTAGGTGATTTCCCACGGGTTGGGTATAGAGTAATGGGTGATGTGAGCAGTTATTCAATACACAGGGAAACAAAAGAGCTTTTCTGTGCAGTTATAAATCATTTTAATTAGGCTGCTATAATATAGTCCAGAACCACCATTAGCCTTTCTTATTATTACTCTAAATTGATTTCTTTCCCACCTCTAATTTAATACTTAATTTTTAAGGGAAATGGCAGAGTGTTGCTTACGTTGGGAAATAAACACATTCATGAAATGAAACAAACCTAGTTGAAGGCTCAAGCTCCTAATCATCTTCAAAATAAGTCATGGTTATCTCTGCCCTTTCTGAGTGTTTTTAATGCCCCCTTATAGAATTTTAACATTCTTTGTGACTGGCTTATTTGTGTTCACTGGTTTCTCTTATTAACCTGGCCCCACTGCCTTGTTTTATATGACCCACAAGCTAAGAATGGGTTTTACATTTATAAGTAATTGCATAAAAAAGTTAATCTTTTGTGACATGTGAAAACTATATAGAATTCAAGTTTCAATTTCCATGGATAAAGTTTTATCGGAACACAGCTTGTTCTTTTGGAAATGTATCATCTGTGACTGCTTTCACTTTAAAATGGCAGTGTTGAGCAACTGCCAACATAACACAGGTCTCAGTAGAGACCATATAGCCTGCAAAGCCTAAAATAAAATATTCACTATCCAACCTATTACTGGTATAAATTATAATTATAATTCCTGGAATAAATAGTTATACAATTTTTTTATGAACAGTTGTTGAATCTCAATATCTGGTTCTTCCCTCTCCTCTATGGCACTGAACCTTACAAATAGTGGGGACATGCTGGTTACAGAATATGGAGTTAGGACTCACATAGGCCTGAGTTTAACCTGAGGTCCCAAATTACTGACTGCTTAACCTGAAGCAAGTGATTTATTGGGTCATTGGAAAATCATGACAGATCTTTGCATAGGAAAACAGAAAAAATATGTCATTCCTTTTTTAACAGTCCAATGACTTCTATGAATATCAGTTCTTTCTCTGTAAGGTGGGAATGACTATCTGCTTCATAGACCTGTTCTAATTTTTAAATGATTTAATATAGGTAAAATCTCAAGCACAATGTCTGGCGCATGCTAAGCATTCAATAAATGATAGTGTTTTTATTAAGGGAAAGATATTTTTACCCACTCTACAGAAAGAGAAAAGAAAGGTGGGAAGACAGGACATATCTTGCCTCTCTCACCACCCTTTACTGTATTCTTCCTTTGAGAGGAGTGATTTATATAGGAGGAAGATTTGAGCATGCACAGCTCAGCCTAGCACCCTTTTCCGTCCTCCTTGGGAGTGTGTTTTCCACAAAACACACACATTTTCTGTCACTCCAGAAGCAGTCTCCTGGGGTGCGTGGATAGGAGACAAGTTCCCATGTTTGCCTGGCTGTGCCAGGCTCTAGTAGAGTGACCTCCATTCAGGGAAGATGTGTAAAGAAGCCCAAATACAAGTCCACATCTCTCAACTACAGTGGAGCTGACACCCTGATCACTGGCTTTCTGATTTGGGTATCTCTTACTCAGTTGGTTCAGACTTTGGTAGAGGAAAAGAAGGTGGTTGGCACAGTCTTCTAAAACTTCAAAAACTGCATCATAAATCTCCACTATATACTGAACTTTTATTTTTTTCCTGAACTATGATGCAATTAAATATAAAACAAACTAGTTAATAGCAGTTTCCAAAATCAGGCTGCTATCGGGGGGACTAGCTTCTCCTACCTCCTAAGGTGATGATGAAGGTTAATGGAAGGAATCTATGTTCTTGAAACGTGATATAAGCTATTGTTATTATATGTATTAAAATATTAGTCCCCAAATACACATGTTATAAGTGAATTATAAAAATAATTAGAGAAAGTTTTGCTAAGTACTTTCTACATATTTATCATTTATCCAAGTCCTAGAGCATGACAGCTAGAGCACAATTTGAAGTAGATTACCTGGTCCTCTAAGCAGATAAGAAGACAAACATGTAAAAAGAACCTTTAAAAAGTATCTGCTGTGTAGTTAATACATGCTGTTTGTTGTTACTGTCTTTGTTGTTTTTGCTATCATAACTATTATCATCAAAAGCTTGTAAGAAAACATTTAACAGACACAAGAATAAAAAGTTATCTGTTGGTGATAAAGTATATGGTAATATCCTTGCCTTGATTGATATGCACTGCATTCATGCTGGGTTAAACAATTTTATACACTGTACATCTTTAGTACAATGATTAAATGTAAATTTCAAAAGTGTGTAAAAATCCCAAAAGGTTTACAAGAGGCCATGCTGGAGCAAGTATTATTATGCACATTTTACTGACTCATAGAAGATGAAGTAACCTGACAGAGGCCAGGTAGAAGGGAGAGACAGCTGTGAGTTGAAACGAGGTCTGCTGACTGTGAATCTACCTTACTATTCAGTCACAACCTGCCACTTGGAACCTGCAGACCCTCTGAACTTCCTGCCCTATCCTACATCAGAGAACCAATTCCATGCCCTGTGTATTCACTCACCTCATTTTCTGCTGAGAAGTCTCTTGACTTCTGACCAGCAAGCTTTAGCATTTAAAACCCAGCTCAGATACCACCTACTCTTGATATTTACCCTATTTCACTATTCCCAGTCCTAACAACTAATGCCTCTTCTCTTATACATGTTCCTTGGACACTGTATCTGCCATGCCACTACACTTACTTGCTCACGTTTCACTAGAGTTATTGGTAAGAATATCTAAAACCCCATGAGACCATGGACTTCTTAAGACCTTTCCATTTCTTTTCTTTGTTCAAGTTTATTGATTTATTTTCATAAGAAAGAGACAGAGAGGTAAGTCCTCTCAACAGCCTTTCTAATCAACCATGTCCACAGGTATACATGTATAATAGGTGTGTTTAGGTTCATTTCTAAAGCCCCAGTGGCAAGTACAGTGCTTGGTATATAATCATTCATCAGTAAATATTTGTTGCATTAAATACAAGAAATCAATAACTATATGTACATTATGATAATCCGCCTATCCTGGTTTCCCTGGAATTTTTCTGGTTTTTAAAAGAAAACCCTTGGGCCAGCAGGTGCATGGTGGTTAAGGCACTGGATTCCTATCTGACTGACTATTATTAGAATCCTGGACATGAGACTTGAAAAATCACACCAGTCACATGTGCGTACTTGCCCAAAATCCCAAGAGAAAAATGGAAGAAAAGAGATTGTGGTATAGAACATCCTCCCTGGGGGATGATTTCTCAATTTCTCACTTTCCCTCTCTCTGTCTCTCTGGACAGTGCATGTGCTCTATGGTTTAAAAAAAAAAAAAAAAAGAGGAAGAAGAAGAAGAAGAAAAAGAAAAAGAAAGTCTTGCATCTAGGAAACCCCTCAATCCCAGGCAAACTGGGATAATGGTCACTGCAATGTATACACTTAACACATGTAGGTATATAGACACATACTTCAGGAATAGGCCTCAGGCAGAGCTGAGGCTGGATTCTCCTAGAGGGATTTTTCATATGAGAAATTGAATTCCCATTTACCTATCTGGCAGTGAGTACTTGGGACTGTGCTGGGTTATTAATAGTAATTTCAACCTGGTAGCTAGGTAGGCATTGGCTAGTCTCCAGAGCAACTATGAAGGTAAATATGAGTTGTCAATCTCCCTAAAGAGAAAGGCACAGGTGAGCTGATGGCAACCACAGCCCAGTGAGAAGAGATCAGCAGGAGCTAGATGACGGAGGAAGGCCTGCTCGGCAAGTTTTCATAGTTGAAGCTGTTTGCCTGTTTCCATCACGTCATTGATGCCAGGAAAAGACCTTTCACCTGTGCAATTCTACTCACCATTCTGTTGCTTTTCTCCTGAGGACTTCTCAGCTTTGGAATTTTTCCCACGAGTGTTTTCACTTTTGCTTGTGCGTGTTCCATTGACTTGATTCTTAACTTCGCCAGATGTCTTTTTCTCAGCTTTGCCAGATGCACCTTCCTCAGCCTGGCTTTTGGCTTCCATTTCTTTTTGCTTCTCCTCTGCAGCCAGGCGAGCCTTTTCCTCTGCTTCCTTCTTGGCCTTCTCCTCTGTGTTCAGGACACGTTAGGAAAGGTGTATGAAAGAGAGAAAGAGGCATGTCATTAGCAGAATTGCCTCTTTTAATACCTTAAAATGGCCTAAGGTGCTTCCTAAGTGCTCGAGGTATAATTTTGGTTAAATCAAGTCAGAGTCCTACATACATTTAGAAAACCAATACATTAGGTTCATGATGTCATTTCTGAAAATAGTGAACTATAGAAGGAAACAAGGAGGAAATAATAGTAGTATTTGGTAAACCAATACCGTAATGGGCATTATTAACATGATTATCGATTACCTCTATTAAATGTGTTCTCTACACTAAGTGTTATGTTCACTACTTTTCTGAGATGATTTCTTTTCATCCTCAAGACAACCTATCACAGCTATTATTGTGACCCTATTTCATGCATGCAGAATCAAGGCTCAGAGAAATTAAGTTTTTCCACAGTCCCAGTAAAAACTGGAATTTTATATAAGTTTGCTTGGGACCTTTAAATATAAACAACCGATTACAAAACAAGAAGCCAGGGAAAATAAGTAGCACTAAAACAATACAAAACAAAACAAAAAACTAGCTCTATGCTTAATCAAAAACACAGCACTGGGGACCAGCAGTTAGCGTAATGGCTATGTCGCTGAACTCCCATGTAGTTGACCGCGGTTCGTGTCCTGGACCCGGTGGCTTAAAACTCACGCCGGGCATGTGTGCGTGCATGCCCAAGGTCCAGAGAGGAGAATGGAGGAGAAGGGATTGCAGTGTGGCCATCCCCCCTGGGGGGGTGATTTCTCTCTTTCTGTCTCTCTGTCTCTCTCTGTGTGTGACTGGTAAGCACACGCACCCTATAGCGAAAACCTCTCCAAAAAAAGAATTAACATGATTATCGATTACCTCTATTAAATGTGTTCTCTACACTAAGTGTTATGTTCACTACTTTTCTGAGATGATTTCTTTTCATCCTCAAGACAACCTATCACAGCTATTATTGTGACCCTATTTCATGCATGCAGAATCAAGGCTCAGAGAAATTAAGTTTTTCCACAGTCCCAGTAAAAACTGGAATTTTATATAAGTTTGCTTGGGACCTTTAAATATAAACAACCGATTACAAAACAAGAAGCCAGGGAAAATAAGTAGCACTAAAACAATACAAAACAAAACAAAAAACTAGCTCTATGCTTAATCAAAAACACAGCACTGGGGACCAGCAGTTAGCGTAATGGCTATGTCGCTGAACTCCCATGTAGTTGACCGCGGTTCGTGTCCTGGACCCGGTGGCTTAAAACTCACGCCGGGCATGTGTGCGTGCATGCCCAAGGTCCAGAGAGGAGAATGGAGGAGAAGGGATTGCAGTGTGGCCATCCCCCCTGGGGGGGTGATTTCTCTCTTTCTGTCTCTCTGTCTCTCTCTGTGTGTGACTGGTAAGCACACGCACCCTATAGCGAAAACCTCTCCAAAAAAAGAAAAAAAAAAAACAGCACAATTATAAAGTTTTAACATTTATGAAATGATTGGCTCATTCATTCAACTCATAACTACTGAACTAGAGTCAAACATTATTTTGTATTGGGAATACAGCAGAAAGGACGACAGACTTACAGAAAAGACATAATTAAGTAAATAAATGACTAAGATAATTTCAGATGAGGAAAAGTGCTTTGCAAAAACTAAAGCAGAGTAATGTGATGGAAAATGTTCAACACAGAGGAGGAAGGTGACTTTAGATAAGGAGTTAGGGAAGGCTTTCTTGAGCAGGCAACATCTAACCAACTCCTGAGTGATGAAGATCTGGTCATGTAATAACTTAGAGAAATAGCATTTTAAGCAGAGGAATTTGCAAAAGTCATGAGACAAGAATGGGTGTGGTATATTCCAAGGACATTGAGTTAGCCAGTATGGCTTAAACAAATTTGGCAAGGGGTTAGTGACAAATGATACAGTCAAATGTTCAAGCACAAACAGAGTTCAGATCATACAAGACCTTGGAGGCAATCAGGTGGAGTTGGGTTGTAGAGAATGACATTCTTAGAAGGTACTCACAGAAGCCAATCCTCCTTAAAGACAAGAGACTCACCCCATACAGCTTGCATTCAGTTCATTCAAAAGGCCTTCCAGATTGTGCCATGTGTAAAAATGCCCCACTCTTCATTATCAGAGGTCCTATTTATTTATATGTTTTCCTTGGAAAAATCTTAATAGACAGTATGTTTGTTTTAAATTTAATGGACACCAGAAAGGTTATGCGTCTAATCATGTTTCTCAGCAAGAAAAATTCATTTGACAACTGAATTAGACCAATTTTCCATGGGAAATTTGGCAAAAATAAAACAAAACCAAAAATAAACTTAGAGTGGTATATTTGAGAAACAAATCTGTTTTTGCTTGATTGTAGCTGACATCAGATGTTAATGTTTAAATAATGAATGACAGTTCTTATGACATCATAATCAAATCACATATGAGCCTGCCCTATTGAATCATTCCTTTCTCAGCAGAAATCACTTTCTAGCTAGTGGCTTTGCAATGCTTTTCAACTTGTTTATTCAACTTCTCTCTCTGCCTTTTATCCCTAAAATAGCTGCTATTTGTGTGATAGACCATACATTTCCCAAAGTGGCACTACTCAAAACAAGTAGACACATAAATAAGAAAAAAAAAAGTATCCTAGCAATAGGAAGATCTTTTTCATTGAAATCAGATTCCTTTATATATTCAGGATGAAATTATTAGTATAGATAAAATCTTACTATGGTAAGAAAATGGAAGTGAGAGTATAGTTAATTTGCAAGTGCTGACAGGGCACAATGATGGCATATACAAGGAATTAACTTCCCAGGTCTTAAATTTATACCCTCGGCATTTCTAGCCCTCTAGACTATTGGAAAACAAATGTAGTTCAATACCAGTTCCCTTTGCTTTCCCTCTCATACTGTCTGTGGTGATGTGGTTCAATATGAAAATGGTCAATAGGAGACAGCTAAAGAGTTAAATGGAACAAAGCCTTCATGGTTCATAAATTACATTCCTCCTAAGGGAGAGCTGGCTCTACCCCATGTGGAACATCTCTCCAGTCTCAGAGAAATATATTGATTTCTTCATTTAATTTGTCTTCCTGAATAATGATACTATAGACTCTTAGTTAAAAATACTACTGGTCTAGTTACTCCTTGAGACAATTTTTCTGAAGTGTCTACTGAGAGAGAGAGAGAAAAAAAGAGAGAGAGAGAGAGAGAGAGAATCGAACAGAAATAACCACGAAATACTATACAAATTTTAAATAGTTAATTCTCAATGATATACATGAACAATATAAAATCTCTTCTAGAAATCAGAAAGCTTAAAAAGGTATTGCCAAATGAACTTCCTAAACATTTCAAAGAAGTGCTCCAACTGACAGAAAAATTCAGTACATATTAAAAAGTTAAGAATGAGGAAAATTTGCTAATGAACAATGAAACTAGTAAAACTTAATGTCAAAATAAGTGTTGTACTATAGAAGAACATTGGTACAAATAATTAAAAATACTATTCAAAGGCCCACCATTCTTCCCAGCTCTTGATTGGCAGAAGCAAGTATGTGGACTGAGGCCAGAGATTACCTTGGCTGCCAGTCTCTCTTGCTTCCAACTTCTGTCCTGCCCTTCTTCCCAGCACTTGAATCTGGGAGACCTTTGGGACACCTGGTCCCAGCAACAAAAGTGCAGGTTACAGGGTGAGCATCAGGAAGTTGGGGCTACAAAGAGATCACTGATCACATCCTCCTACACCCTTGAATGTTCAAAATTAACTCTAAGAAATTATTCATAGTGGCAAAATTTAACAAGATGAAAGGAAAAGAGCAATGAACTCCAGAAGATGCAAGAGAAAAGGGACAAGCTACAGGAGGAAAAGAGGTATTTCCATGATTTGAAAAAAGAAGTAGACACCATAAAAATAAATCAAATGGAGCATTTAGAGATGAAGGCTGTAAGAAATGAAATCAAAACCTCCCTTGAAAGTATTAAAAGCAAATTAGATCATGCAGAAGATCAAATCTCAGGTGTAGAAGATAAAACCTCTGATCTAGGAAAATACACTAAAAAGATAGAGAAAATAACCAAAAAAAAATTAGGATAATATATAAGAAATATTAGAGTCCATTAAACATCCAAACATCTGAATAATTGATATCCTGGAAGGTGAAGAAACTAATAAGGACACTGAAAATCTATTCCATAAAATCCTGGAAGAAAACTTTCTAAGCCTAGAGAAGCATTCAAGCATGCAGACCCAAGAAATACAAAGGACCCCAAATAGAATCAACCCAAGAAGTTCTCCATGTCACATTATTATCAGACTGGCTCAAACCATAAAGACAAGATACTAAAATTGGCAAGAGAGAAATGTCAAGTTACTTACAAAGCTTATCCCATCAGGTAAACACTGGACCTTTCATCAGAAGCAATGCAAGCAAGGAAAGAATGAGGAAATATATTCAAAATGTTACATGAAAAACAATTTCGACCAAGATTACTATTCCCAGCAAGATTGTCTTTGCATGAGCAGATAAAAACATTCTCAGATAGGGACCAGCAGTTAGCGTAATGGCTATGTCGCTGGACTCCCACGTAGTCGACCGTGGTTCACATCCCGGACCCAATGGCTTAAAACTCACACTGGGCGCGTGTGCGTGTGTGCCCAAGATCCTGAGAGGAGAATGGAGGAGAAGAGATTGCGGCGTGGCCATCCCCCCCGGGGGGGGTGATTTCTCGCTTTCTATCTCTCTGTCTCTCTCTGTCTGTCTGTGCGTGCGAATGCACGCACCCTATAGCAAACAAACAAACAAAACTCTCCAAAAAAGACAATTCTCGGATAAACAAAACTTGAAAGAATTTACCAACTCCAGACCAGCTCTTCAAAAAATTCTGAACAGAGTGTTATACCAAGAAAACTAAAGACAGGCAGACAGACAGAAATAAAAGATCAAAAAAACCCCAAGAAAACAGCCAACTTAATGGAAGGGACAAGTCTGGAAATATCAATAATAAATGTTAATGGTTTAAATTCTCCAATCAAGAGACACAGACTGGCTGAATAGATAAAAAAAAAAATAGAAACATTCCATCTGTTGCCTAAAAGAAATACGTCTTGTGGATAAAGATATACATAGACCAAGAGTAAAGGGTTCAAAAGAGATATTCCGTGCAAACAGAAACCAAAAAAGAACAAGAGTTACAATACTGATTTCAAACAAAATAGGCTTTAAGGCAAAAACTCTAAGAAGAGACAAAGATATAATAGTAAATGGGTTAATTCATTAAGAAAATATAACACTTATTAATATCTATGCACCCAATCGAGGAGCACCCAAATATGTGAAGGAAAGACTGCAAATATAAAAGGAGAGATAGACTGCAATACACTAATTGTTGGGGACCACAATACTGCATTATCTCCTTTAGATGGATCAATAAGACAAAAAATAAGAGATTCAAGACTGATACCATAAATCAGATGAATTTGACAGATATCTATAGAACTTTTCACCCCAAACAAAAGAAAACATACATTTTTCTCACCCCCACATGGTACCTTCTCAAAGATTGATCTTGTGATAGGGCACAAAACAAGTCTTTACAAATTTAAAGGTATAGAAAATATATACAGCATCTTCTCTGACTGTGATGGAATTAAACTTGATATCAATTTCAGGGTAAACCCATGAAAATACACAAATACATGGAAACAAAATGAATGATCTCACAACTACAGAAGAGATTAAGACTGAAATCAAAATATTCATGGAAACAAATGATACTGAGTACAAAAGTTTCCATAACCTATGGACACGACAAAAGCAGTCATAAGAGGGAATTTCATAGCAATTAGTTTACATAAGAAAAAAAGATGGAAAGGTGGCAAATGGACAACCTAACATCATGCCTCAGGGAATAGGAAAAACAACAACAAATCTTTAAAAATTCCAGGAGAAGAGAAATAACAAAGATTCAAGCAGGAAGAAATGAAATAGGAAATAAATGAACTATAAAGAAAATAAATGAAAGCAAAAGCCAGTTCTTTGAAAAGATAAACAAAATTAATAGCTAGACGAATTAAGAAAAAGAGAGAAAGGAATCATATAAATCAAATTTGCAATGAAGCAGGTAATATTACAATGTACATAATAGAAATATAAAACATCATTAGAGGATACTATGAGTATATGCCAACAAACAAGAAAATGTGGATGGGATGAACAAATTCCAAATCTACCAAGATTGACTCAGGAGGACATAGAAAGTCTGAATAGACCCATAATCAACTTACAAAATCTATACCATTTCTATATACAAACAACAAGCAGGTAGATGCAGAACTGAAGAAAGTAATCCCATTTACCATAACCACAAAAAGTGTAAGATACCTAGGAGTAAATATAACCAAGGAAGTAAAAGAACTCTACAATGGAAATATTTTTTAAAAAAATGAAAATGACACAAAAAAGTGGAAGGATAGCCCATGTTCCTGGATTGGGAAAATTAATATAATCAAAATGATAATTCTACCCAAATTAATCTACATATTTAATGCGCACCCTATAAAATTCCAAGAGACATTTGTCACAGATTTAGAAAAGACTGTCATAGAATTTGTCTGGAACCATAAAAGACCCCATATTGACAAAGCAATCCTACAAAAGAAGAGTGGGTGGTATCTCACTCCCTGACCTCAAAATATGTTACAAAGTTGTGATAATCAAAACAGTGCAGTATTGGTACAAACAGATATGTGGACCAATGGAACAGAATAGAGGTACAGAAATAAACCCCCAAACATGCAGCCAACTGATTTTTGATAAAGGGTTCCAGTCAACTCAGTAGGAAAATAAAAACCTCTTTAGCAAATAGTTCTGGAGAAACTAGTATCCACCTGAACCCCTATCTCTCACAATTAACAAAAATCAACTCAAAGTGGATCAAAGATCTAAACCTAAGACCTCAAACTATAAAACTACCAGTGGAAAACATTGAGGAAACTCTGAGGGACATCAAAGTAGGCAAAAATTTCTTAAGTAAAACCACCAAAGCACAGGCAATAGTCCCAAAAATAGACAAGTGGGATTACATCAGATTAAGAAATTTCTGCATGGCAAAAGACACAGTAATTAGTGTGAATGAACAACCCTGGAATGGGAGAATATTTTTGTAAACTATGGGTCAGATAAGGGACTGTTAATCAGAATGCACAGGGAAATCAAGTAGCTTATCCAGAACAACAACAAAAATTAATCAATTAAAAGATGGGAAAAAGAGCTTAGTAAACAACTCTCTAAGGAAGACATATGAACAACCAAAAAGCATATGAAAATATGCTCCATAACCCTCATCATAATGGAAATTCAAATCAAAAGCACATTGAGATGCCACCTAACCACATTCAGAATAGCAAAGATAAAAAAAACCCCAATAAATGATAAATGCTGGTAGGGATGTAGTGAAAGGGGATCCCTCCTATACTGCTGTTGGGAATGTAAATTGGTACAACCACTGTGGAAACCAATATGGAGGTTCCTCAAAGAACTACAAATAGAACTACCATATAATTCAACAATTTCACTCCTATCTACTCAAAGGATAGGAGAATACTCAGTCAGAAAAGTGCTTGCACATCTGTGTTTAGTGCAGCATTATTCACAATTGTTAAGACATGGAACTACCCTAATGTCCACAGATGGAGGGATTGGAAAAGTGTGGCACTCTAAGGAATACTACTCAGTCATAAAAACCCTGGCATTTGATAGAAAGTGGTCAAATATGGAAGATTTACTACTGAGTAAAGCAAGTCAGGCTATGGAAAAGAGACATTGTGTGTCTCCACTAAACATGCTGTCAACACTCTATGGTGGAAATGGAAAGATTAGAGGACATAGAAGCATTGAAAATGGTTATAGATTCTGAAGACAATGTGGGAAGAGGGTGGGGGGTGGGTGAGAGTGCATGGAAAAATATTAAGAAGGAAAATAGAGAAGAAAGACATTTATAGGACACAGAAATGGGTTATTATTTGTCAATGATAATGTGTTTTGTTTCCTCAAGTAGAGTGGTGTAAAGTGTATTCATGTTGGTAAATACAACTTACAAGCACACACATAATAATAATAATATTCAAGGCTGACTCACTTATATAACAACAATATTCTTACAACAACCTGACAATTTATTTACAATAATCTAGATTGAATATTTCAAACTACTATTGTTGATTCCACAGTTCCATCCCCATGTGAAGAGGGAAATTGGCACAGAGCTTATGCATATCATAGAGAAGTGCAGGAGCATGCAGAAACAGAAATATACCCCAAAGAACCAGGAAGAAGTGACTATACCACCAGATGACTAAAAATCAAAGCAGAGCCCACAAGAAATAGAAAATCAGGAAATACCTCCCCTTGAAAGGATCGTGACAATTCACCACCAATGGATAAAGCAGAAGAGATCATAAAAATGTTAGAAAAAATTCAGAATACTTATCATAACAAAAATCAATGAGATGCAAGAAAAAACAGACAACCAATTCCAGGAGATGAGAAAATCCTTCCATGACTTGAAAGAGGGACTCTATAAATACAGACATACTGAAAAAGAATCACACAGAATTTCTGGAGAATTTCTGGAGATAAAGAATACAATGCAGGAAACTAAAACCTCCCTTCATCACTTCAAAATATTAACAGCAAATTAGACCATGCAGAAGAAAGAATTTCTGACCCTGAAGACAAAATTCTCTAATTTTGTCCAAGTAACCAAAAAAGAATAGAAGAATAACCATTAAAAATGAGGACAATAGGGAACCAGCAGTTAGCATAATGGCTATGTCGCTGGACTACCACATAGTGAGCCGCGGTTCGAGTCTCGGACCCAGCGGCTTAAAACTCGCACCGGATGCGTGTGCATACGTGCCCAAGATCCTGAGAGGAGAATGGAGGAGAAGGGATTGCGGCGTGACCATCCCCCCTGGGAGGTGATTTCTTGCTTTCTGTCTCTATGTCTCTCTCTGTCTGTCTGGCGAGCGCACGCGCCCTATAGCAAAAATCCTCTCCAAAAAAAAAAAAAAAAATGAGGACAATATACAGGAAATACTAGACACCATTAAATGGCTGAATATTCACATAATAGGTATTATAGAAGATGAAGAGACAGGTAAATGCACATAAAACATCTTCCATATTATATTAGCTGAAACTTTCCAAATTTAGAGAGACATGGATATCCAAATTCAGGAAATACAAAGGACATCAAATAAGAAGATCCTCTCCAAGGTTTATCACAGCCAAATTGCTAAAAATCAAAGTCAAAGACAAAATTCTAAAAACGGCAAGCGAGAAGCAAAAAGTTACTTACAAAAGTTACCCCGTTAAACTAACATCATATCTCTCAGTTGAAACAGAAGGCAAAGAATGAATGGGAAGACAAATTTAAAACTGAAAGTAAAGCAATTACAGCCAAGAGTACCATATCCAGCAAGATTATCCTTCAAATGGAAAGGAGAAATAAAATCATTCCCAGATGAATAAATGCTGAAAATATTCACCAGAACAAAACCAACTCTTCAGATAATACTTAAGGGACTACTACACTAGGAAAGCTAAAGAGAGACAAATAGAAGAGAACACAAAACAACTAGGAAAAAAGGATAAATCTTCACATATTGATATTAATATTGAATGTTGAGATTAAATAAAGATTCGACTATTTTACAAACAAGTTGGTTTAAATACAAATTCACCAATTATTTAAAAGACAGTTGTTTCCACAGATTTCAATTTATTATAACCATTATTCATTGTATAAAACTAGATTAATAGAGAGAAATTCCAAAATGTTACAGTTGAGTCTTTCTTTGGAGTGAATTCAAAACATGGCCAAAATCAAGAACTTCATAAAACTTATAAATTACCAAATCACTGGTTTTATCATGTCTTCACTTTTAAACATCTCTTTCCAATTTTTTTTTTTTATTTTTGCTTTCTTGAAGACTTATTTCTTTACACACAGTATAGTACTGTGGTCTTACAAGAACTCAGTGTGTGAGTAAAAGTGTTCTTTTTTATCTCTTTCTCATGAGCTGTTGTTATATACAAATTTACCTAGCTCTAACTAGATCGATGATTGATACCCACAGACTTTTTCATATTATTAAACTCTTATCTCTCACAGTTTTCTACATGGAAATTACAGGTCCTTCTTTCACTGACTATGTTAGGATTATTTTGTTAATTCATGAGATCATTTGTTGCCTAATTTTTTATTAATTATTATTTATTCTGCATTCATTCACTGAATATCATCACAGCATACAAGAGGCAGATTCCCATCCATAATATACTGTATAGTGTCTTAGTCATACATGTTATCATCATAAATAATTTTCCATTTCTTGTTTCATATGTGTGTGTGTGTGTATATATATATATATTTCCCTGCCCCCATTTCTCACCTTCTGTGATATCCCACCCTCCTCCCACTCTATTTCTTGTATCTGCAGTTGCTTTCCATTCCTTTTTTTTCTCCCCCATTTTATTGGTTAACAAAATATCTTAATTGCTCTAAGTACTTTCATTAGTAAGTTCAGCTAATATATAAACATCTGTGGACAAATGTTTGAATATGTTTTTATTTAGAACTTTATCTCACAGTAAAGAACATCACAGACAATTCAGCACATACTTGCAGAATAACCACTGGTGCAAGTTTCAAATGTTCACAACATAATATAATGTTAAATGTTGAAGGTAATGAATATGTTTATATCTTCTGTTTGTTTATTACAAACCATATACATGTATTAAAAGACCATTCTGTGTCCTGCAAAGATGTATAATGCTTATATGTAAATCATAAATTACAATAAAAATTAAAAGAAAAAAAGCTGAGTTGTGATGGAGGAGGTAAGTAAAAATTCACTAAATTTCTCAGCATTTGAAAAATAGTATCACTATGTAGTCCACATTTACAGGTAGAAAGGCTTATAATTAAAGAAAAAGCCCAAAGATAATCATTAGTAAAATAAAAACAGGACATATATAAAAAGACCATGTGTTGAGACCAGCAGATGGCATAATGGTATTGTCACTGGAATCTCATATGGCTGAACACATTTGAGTCCCAGACCTGAAGGCTTGAAAGTCATGCTAGGTACACGTGTGTGTGTGTGTGCGCCCAAAATCCTGAGATGAAAACAGAGGAGAAGGGATTGTAGCATGACCATGCCTTCAGGGGGTGATTTTTTACTTTCTGTCTCTCTGTCTCTCTGGTGAGCACACGTGCCCGGTAGCAAAAATCTTTCTAAAAAACAAACAAACCAAACAAGGACATAAGCAAAGTTAAAAACAATATGACAAACTGGGGTGAGAAAAAAATGGAAAGATATTTTGACAATTGAATTATAATAATCCCCAAAATAAAAAGAATTACTATGAATTGATAATAAAAATTTAAACAAGCTAATGGGGAAAGATGAAGCAGGAAATTATATAGAGAAATAAGCACTCTTTCTATACTTCTCACTGGGAGAGAGAATTGGTTAAAAAATAATGTCCAGAGAGAAATTTGATAATGCATATCAATAATTTTTAAAGCTCTCCTCTATTTTCACAGAGAAATTTTCCATCTAAAACATTATCTTATGGGACCAGCAGTTAGTGTAATGGCTATGTTGCTGGACTCCCATGTAGTCGACCGAGGTTCGCGTCCCAGACCCGGTGGCTTAAAACTCACACCGGGGGCATGTGCATGTCTGCCCAAGATCCCGAGGGAAGAATAGAGGAGAAGGGATTGTGGCGTGGCCATCCCCCCTGGGGGATGATTTCTCGCTTTCTGTCTCTCTGTCTCTCTCTGTCTGTCTGGCGAGTCCACACACCCTATGGTAAAAACCTCTCAAAAAAAGTTAATAAAACATTATCCTAGATAAATAATCAGAAGCAGGTTCAAAGACTTATGAATTTGTATGTTCGTAACAACTTTATGTGTAAAAGGAAGAATTGACAACTTACATGCTAACAATAGCATTCAGTTCAACTATGGTACTTTATAAAATGTAGCCATTTAAGTCAGAATAATCAGAATCAGGATAGAATACTCAAGATAGAAACAGAAAGGAAAATATAAGACAATATTTTATTATGCTCACAATTTATAGGGAAAATTTTTACTTACTCATAGAAAAGCACATTATAAAGAGCTATGTTAGTTACTTTAACCATAGTTATATATGGTTGGAGAAGTTATGAGTAATATTTATTTTATTCTTTATAATATATTGGGGTGTTGGAAAAGTCATGATGTATTTTGCGATTTTCCTATGCAGAAATGTGTCATGACTTTTCAGACAACCTACTACTTTTTCTCTTTCAACATTTGTAGTGTAGACACATGTTAATCTTACTCTAGAAAATACATGTTGAAAAAGCATTAAATTCGGAATGGGAATTGATCAATGCTGATTAGACTTGAAAATCATTACACTCATATGTCCTTGGTTTGGAATAATGATCTTTAGCTCTAAGAGCTATATTACTTATAGCTCTTTAATTTTTCCTATGACTGTTTTTTTCTGGTCTTTCAGTTTTGTAAATCAGATTGGTTAATAAAACCAAGACTTTAGATCCAATCCAATTTCCAATGTTTAATAATAATATATGTTCAATTGCCCCACAGAGGGCAGGTGTTTTGGGGTGTTCTAAGAATAAAAAAAAAAAAAAAAGAATAAGACAATTTCAAATAATAAACTACCAGTGGAAAAATAGATGCAACCTGGATTTTTATTAATACCAGTCAACTAGTGAACATTAACCCAGAGGCTGAACATACTATAAAATATAATTACATGTTGGTATTTTTCCTAGTTGCATCTTAACTTTGTATTCCAACCTCCAACCTTCATTTCCAATTTGTTTAAATAACAGCTATCCTCTATCAAGCACTAACCATGTGCAGGCTCGGTTTTGCTTTGCACATATTATTTCTATTCTTCACATCAACTCTGCGATGTGCGTTATCATTCCCAAAATGGAATTTCAATGAACCTACCTGAGTTTGCCAAAGAACACCTTATAAGTTTGAATTCAATTCTCCCTTTGCCCACTAAATGACACATGCTTTGAAAAGCAAATTATCTTCCCACAAAATGCCCATAACTCAGGTTCTGTGCATTTATCTATCTTTTTTCTCCTTATTTCTGTTTCTAAATACAACACTGTTCAGGGCTCAACCCTAGGTGTCCTTCAATCTTGACAATGCCATACCTTCCTAAACTCCCTGAGCAGGGTTAGGGACAAGCCCTTTTATACTTCCAAAATAGCCTAAGTATATCTCTAGCATCATACCTAAAAGCATTTTAAAATCATCAGTTGTTTATTGACCTGTCCTTTTTACAGGGCCAGTCTTCTCTTGTAAAAGAAACCTCTAATGCTTCCCCAGGTGATTAGTTTCAGAAAGTAATTTTAGTAAGCCAGATAACCGCAAACAAATTATTTTTAAGTACCTCTTTAAATTGTGTATTGTCAGGAATTAGATTTTCAAGTGTAATGAGTGTAATTGATTCTAAGTGAGGGTTTTTTTTTTTTTTTTTTTTTTACATGATGCAGTAGCTACCATTGCTATTTGCAACATCTGCCAAAAGGGATGATTTAAATGTTTAAAGCATTTGGATGGACTGTGAGAAGATACATTTAAAATATGAAAGAGGCACGGACTTCTTCCATAGCTCAGGGTGCAGCATCTGTCTGGCAATGATAAGGGTCCAATTATGCCCTCAAAGCACCGTAAATAAAAACCCTTTGCCTTACCTGGAATGAAGAACCACATGGACAAGACTTTGTTGGCAAGCCACAAAGGCTAGCCTTTGAATAACTCCAACAGGGAGGCTGATTCTCTCCTACACTTTAAAAGCAGGACTCTTCCCACTGATTTATGGGAGATCATGACTGTTAGAATATGGGCCACTACCATCCTCACCCTGATTCTCCCCTGTTGGGCTGACATTGGGAGAATAAAAATAAAGGTACTATGTTTTGGGATAAAAGCTTTTTGCCTGCTGTGAAGGGCTGTAGCTCAAGGCTGATGAATTCTGGTGACAAGTGCAAGGCCTTGACTGAACTATTTTTTTTCACTGAATGAAACTCTACTAGTAATGTCCTTTCCCTCTCCCCTGCCACAAAACTATAAACTTTGAGGATAAGCCTGTCTGTTACTCAGATGCCCATGGCATCAGGCATAGGGCCTGGTTCATGATAGGCATGCAATAAATGATAGCAAGAACTGACTCTTGTTGAAGCCTTACTGAACTTCAAAAACCACACACACATTCCTCCCTGGAATCAGTCATCACAGTTTCAAACCCCTTCTCTCAGATTTGTGTTCCTGGATAGCTCTTCTACCTAGACTAAAATATTGTTAGTAGTATGTGCTGATCATGCAGTACATGTTCAATAAATACAAATGCATGTTCAAATGAATGAACATTTAAACTTTCAAAAAATGCATGGATTTATAGGTTTTTTTCTGTTTATAGTACCAAGAGCATGACCTTGTTAGTAGTATGTGCTGATCACGCAGTACATGTTCAATAAATACAAATGCATGTTCAAATGAATGAATGCTTAAACTTTAAAAAAATGCATGGATTTATAGTATTTTTCTGTTTATAGTACCAAGAGCGTGACTTTTCTGATTTGAATTTTGATAGTGCTTGCTTCAGGGATTTTCCATCTACTTATAAGTTATCAGTTTCAGAAGATCAGTACTATGATTTGAGCAATGAGTGAAGGTAGATTATGAAAATGAAAGGAAGATTAAAATGCACAGAAGAAAATTAAAGTTCCTTATATTCCAACATAATGGTCAAGGTGACTATTGGCTGGGCTTAAGTAAAAGAAGAAATAAAGGCCTCACAGTTGTACCATATGACATGAAATGAGAATGACAAGATGGTCTAGCAGAGGTCAAGAAATAGTAATACCCATCCCCTGTGGAATCTTCACACTAAAAAGGAATTTAGTCATATTTTACAAAGGGCATGACTCCAGGATGCTTAGATGTCTGTTGCATTTTACCATGCTTTGAATGTAGCTATAATGAAAATCAAAAGATGGTCCTACTATTTCATAATTTGAAATGCACCCTGAGCACCTATGTTTCACTTGCAACACCTATAGGTCATGGAAGGCAATCTCTTGTTTCATGAGTGGGTGTTGAGCTGGTCTAGACAGGTTTCCTGGGAGATTCTCCTCAGTAACACATTACCTTTGGGCACCTTGGCCCTCCATCTCTCCCGATTGATGTGTACCACCTCGGTCCAAGTGGCTTTAAAGCTCTTATAGTCAACAGGGATGACAGAATTGTTGATTGGGGCACTTCCTTCTGAACCAGAGCTCTTGACACCTGATCGCTTTGCGTCTGATGAGCTGATGCTGTTCAAACTGAAGAACAAATAAATAAATAAATAAATAAAATCATTCCAAAGAGTCAGTGTTTGAGAAATGTTTGCTTATATGCAAGCCCAAGAGAGAAAAAGCTATTGCTATAATTTTCCTATTTTCTGTAGGTGACAAATAGAAAATTATGTATTTTCAGTGGGAAAAAAAAAATCAACATTACAGCCACATGAGTCTAAGTGTTTCTCATGTTAGTCCTTCTCTGCTGATTGGTCTCTTCTTTATTCTGGTAACTAGAGTCCTTTCACATGAACTTTCTCTGTTCTTTGAAAGTAACAAATTTGTCTTCCTTATCAGCAACCTAGACTTTTACTTGATTCTACAGTTTAACCTGCTTCCACACTGACAACTATTCCAAGTTACCCAACAACTTGCTCCTCCTTTCTAGCTCCACCCTTCCCTGTACTCAGTGTGCCTCTGATGGCAGGATACCTAAGTCTTTATGTTGCTGGGAGAAGATGGAGAAGCACAGAAAACATAAAGATGGTGAACAGTTGAGTCTTACAAAAATTCTCACTTTACATGAATGCTTTAAGCTTTAAATACTGGTAACTTTGCAAATATTAGAAAGTGCTATCCTTCTGGAAAACTCTCCCAAAGTAATTCATGCTCCCGTGTTTAGAACAGTGACTGACATGAATATAAATGACAATTATGACTGACTAGATAAGCAGAGTTTGCTTTAGTCAGTGCTTCCAAAGCTGTGTGGCCTTGAGGACTCAGGCATGGGGTCCTGTTGTTATCTTGTTATAATAGCAACCTGAAGGGAGTCTATCCATCTTGAGCATCTCTGGGGTTACATTGTCCTAATGTTCCTTTACTTGCTCTATGCTTCCTTTTTCCTCTTCATTTCATTCTCTTCTTTCTTCTTTATGACTAAGCCCATGGTTTTTCATAGGAAAGTAGTAGTGGTATTAATAATAGTAGCAGCAGCAGTAGCCCGAGTACAACTAATCATGACTAGGTGTGGGGTCAGTTGGTGCAGTGGTGTTGCAGCTGGACCCACATGGAAATGGCCCTGTGTTCATGTCCTAGGACTTTTATGAGCATGCTGTGCACTTACATACAAGCCCATGACTAAGAGTATTTGTGACTGGGGATGGATTATGGTATCAGGAGTCTGATGGGGACACCTGTCTCCCCTCTCTCTCACAAGGAAGAAATAAATAAGCTTTTATTGTTTTGAATTTCCTAGCAGGTGTCTGCACTCACCAGAGAAAGAGCGTAAAAAGCAAGGAAGCACACCCTCTCCAATAGGGCATGTTTATGCCACAATCCCTTCTCCCCTATTCTCTTGGAATTTGGTGCATGCCAACACACATGCCCAGCATGTTTTTCAAGCTGCCAGGCTGGGACTCTCATTGTAGAGTCAGCCATGTGAGATCCAGTACCTTATCCACCATACCATCTGCTGGCCCATTAGTAAACATTGTTTTTAAAAAAACTAATTGTCAGTCTTCTTTTAGTTAGCATTTTTTCTGTGCTATATCTTGTTCTAGAAGGTTTATATGTGCTGAAGAGCTCATTTAATCTTCCCAGCAGCATGTTTGTATTATAATCCATGTCTTCTAGATAAGGAAAATGAGGCAACCTACCTGAGATGGCATAGCTAAAAAGTGATGGAGATGAGGCTATTTAAACCTTGAGATCTGACTGCACAGCCTGTACTCTTTACTACCCTACACTTGATATGATGATATGGTAAATGGGATTTAAAGTGTTTCCTTTTTGTCTCTACTTTACTCTCTTCCTGAACCTAGAAATGAAAGTCAGTTTCATTTCTGTTTTATAATCTAATCTGTGGTACTCCTTTGTGGGGGTATCAGAAGCAAGGGGGATCTGGGCAAAGCAGGTAAAAGTATAGCACTGGTTCAGCTGTAAGCAAAGCCCAAAGAGAATGAGAATGGGCTGGAGGCCAGCACCAGGTATCTGTGGGTCATGATCTGGACCTTGGTCACCCCTTATGTAGGTCAGCCGGGACAATACAGGGAGTATAATTTTGACTTTTCTGAGGAAAAAACAAAAAGATGTAGACAGATAAGGGGATAAAGAAGATCAGAAGGGATTAAAGCAAACATCTTTAAGAAATAATGTCCCAACCCCACCTCTGTCCTAAATGCCAGACCAACCTCCAGCCCTTGAGCTTCTCCACTGACCTGGAACGCCTCTGTCCTGTCCCACCAGTTTGGGAACTCTCATCAATTAATGGACTCACAATCTTTTCAGTCATGTCTGTGAGCACAGTGAAGGTGGGCTCCACAATGAAATCAATAAAACCTGAAGAGAAACAGCAAAATACTTCAGAGGACTACATATTAACTTAGGCCTTTTCCATATTTTCTAGTGGAAACTGATGAATCTTTCTTACCTATATAAAGTTCATCTATACAAGAGCTCCAGATCAAATTAAGAGTTGACTGATCTCATTCATTTAATATATCCCTTGATTTGATATCATTAAGTCAGTTCTATTTCTCCTACATAACCTTGCTAAGACTTTTCAGTAGATAGATCAATAAAGTGCTTAAAAATATATATTCAGTGCCTGCCATGTAACTAGTAATGCAACAAGAACAGCATAGAAGGCTAAGATGAGTAAGATAACTGGTTTATCCTTAAGAAATTTATAGGAGAGATTAAACAGGCACAAGAATGACCCCTCCATTTCAGTGGCAGGGATGATATTTCTCTCTCACTGAGAGTCTGTGAACAGCTTCTTGGAGGTTAGGATGTTTGATATGAACCCTTAAGAATGGGTGGAGAAGAAGATGTGGTTATTTGTGTTGAGGGGAGTGATGGAATATAAGTGAACAGACAGATGAAAAAAAATGCAGGATGTGTCTAAAGATCCGTTTAGACCCAGGGAGTGAAAGCTTAGGAAGGCAGGTCACTTATAGCTCAGAGAAGAGGCTCCTAAGTGTTGGGCTAAGGGATGGAAATTAGATAGGCACTAGATGCCCCTGGAGATGTTTGGGTAGCATTGCAAGAAGAGTTTTTATTTTATTTTTAAATTTTACAATTATCTTTAAGGCTTTTTGCCATAGGGCACAAAAAGCTGGAGAGACAGAAAAACAGAGATTGAAAGTGAGAATTCAATCCCAGGGGTGATGGCCATGCTACAATCCTTTCACCTCCATTCTCCTTCTGGGATTTAGGGCATGCACATACATGTGCCTGGCCTGATAATAAACTGCCAGCACTCAAACCATGTTCTGCCATGTGGGAATCCAGTGCTTTAACCACCATGCCACCTACCAGGCCCTGTAAGAAGAGTTTTTAGGCGTCAGCAGGTGGCATGATGGTTAAGGTGCTAGACTCACACATGGCTGATAACAGTTGGAGTCCCAAACCTGGCAGCTTGCTTTCTCACTTTCCCTCTCTCTTATTCTGTCCCTTTCTGGTCAAATTTAAATAAATAAATAAATAAAGCTAAGTAACACTACTTTTTTTTTTTTTTTTTTTAAAAAGGTTTTTAAATGTTCTTTGGGAAAGTTAATCTGGCAGTACAGATGCCAAGAGAGCAGTAGGAGGGGATAAGAATGGGAAAATCATTTTAGAAGCAATTGCAATAGCTCAAACAAAAGGTAAGGAAGGCCTGAACCAGAGCCTCTGTTAGGCAGCAATCAAAGGAGGCACAAACACCTGCACAGCAGGAGGTGGTACTGCCTCCAGTTGGGATCTGTGAAAGACATCAACAGCAAAGCAGGGAAAGCAGGGAAAATGGTGGGAAGAGTGGGGTTGTAGAAAGATGATGAGCTTGGTTTTAGTTCTACTTGGAGGTACTGGGGCACACTGAGATGGATGAGGGCTATTAGAATTGGAAAAAACAGTTGGGAACTGGGAAATGGGGTCAGACCTAACAGCGCAAGAACACTTGAGTGTTCTGTGACACATCAGACAAAAATAAATGAGCTGGAGCCAATGAGAACAGTGGTAATTCTTTACACAGCCACATGGAAGTTGGACAAACACTAAATACCAACAGGAGGAAACACTACCCACTCTTTGCTGAAGGCAGTGTTTGGAAATGTGTGAATGTATATTCAGTTTCCACAATGGCTGAAACACATGTGATACTGGCCTTTAATACGCAGCAGTGAAGGATGCTAAAAGTGCTAAAGTATAACTGACAAAAATTGTGTAAATCAATTACCAAAAGATCCTAATAATACAACACTAATTTCCAAATTTGTATTATAGTTCACTGCTGTGTAATTGAAAGCTGAAACTGAAGTTTTGGATAATACTGCTCTCATCTTTTTATCTCAACCCAGTACATCCAAACCAGAACTAACTCATCAACTTTCTCCATAATCCTACTAAATAGGATTATATTCTACCATTTAATCTAGATTCCTGTCTTTACCTTAGTTTTACATCCAGGCAAATCCTTAACACTTTCAAGCCCCCCTCTCTTCTGAAGAGTTCCTGTTGTACCTTAGTTCTGACATTCATCAACCCTTCTATATCATCTGCAGGAGGTACTCAGCTGGTTTCTGGGCCTCTAGTCTTACGTCTCTGATTAGTCCTTCATATTACTGGCAGAGAAATCTTTATTAAATAGGAATTGGTGAACTTTTTCTGTAAACAGCCAGATAGCTATTTTAGGCTTTGAAAGTCATATTATATCTTTGGAAACTACCTAACTCTGCCATTGTAGTGCAAAAACAGCCACAGACAATGCTGTGTAACTGAACGGGTTTAGCTATGTTGTAACAAATCTTTATTTATTTATTTATTTTTGGAGAGTTTTTTTGCTATAGGGTGCAAGCACGCTCTGTCGAAAGACAGCGAGACAGAAAGCGAGAAATCACCCCCCAGGGGAATGGCTATGCTGCAATCCCTTCTCCTCCATTCTCCTCCCGGGATCTTGGGCATGCATATACACACACCCAGTGTGAGTTTAAGCCACCGGGTCCAATACTTGAACCACAATCGACTACATGAGAGTCCAGTGACATAGCCATTACGCCATCTGCTGGTCCCATAACAAATCTTTATTTAAAAGAAAAGGTGGTGATATTTAGTTCATATGATAAAATATGAATGTGTCTGTTTTCAACCTTACTTAATCCTCTAGATATGCCCATATTTCCTACAGGAAAGTATAAACATGTGCTATCTTAACATGACAGAAAGTCTGGGCCTGATTTTCTCTCTGGCCATATCCCTCACTTTATCCTTCTTCCTACCCAGTGCAAGAGTCGTATGTAACTGACAGAATTTACTGACCATTCCAGACAGTCCTGTTTCCCTGCTTTATATATGCTATATTCCTGGTCTGGAATGCCCTTCTACCCATCTGTAACTTATCACTAATGCATACCTAGACAATACCAACTCACTTCCTAGGACTCAAATAAAATATTATCCCTCAATAAGTCTTTCTGGACTACCTGGTCTAATGGATCACATACTTTATTTTGCAGTCCATTGTACCATATACAAAATTTGGGTCATCAGAAAAGTCATGATGTATGTTTCTATATTTTTCTATACAAAAGTGTGTCATGGCTTTTCCAGTGACCCAATAGTAGATTTTTGTTTCCATAATATCTTGCCTATCACCCGGTACTGCTTTAATATCTTTGAGAACAAGTCTTGTCTATAATTCTTTTTTTACTTTTTTAAGCATCTATTACAATGTTTATCAATGCCTAACACTTAATGTGGACCAAACGTTTAATATAGAAAAAAATTAATAAGTACTCACTACACAAGTAGAAAAATCAATAAATCCTTACTGAATTTATATTTGAATAATTTCAAACTCTTCCTAGGTAGATACCACTGATGACATTTAATTTTTATATGTCATTAGTGCTCTCTCCCATGACTACAGAGTTTTGCAATACATATATTTTAATTATTTGTAGTACAAAGGATATCTTTACCAAAAAGAAAGTGCTTGAAAAAGCAAAAAGAGGGACCAGCAGATGGCATAATGGTTACATAGCTGGACTGCCACGTAGTCAAGCACAGTTGGAATCCTGGACCCGGCAGCTTAAAACTCACACTGGGCGTGTATGTGTGTGTAACCAAAATACCGAGAGGAGAATGGAAGAGAAGAGACTGTGGCATGGCCCTCCCCTGGTGGGGGGTGATTACTCACTTTCTGCTTTTCTGTCTCTATCTGGCGAGCACACATGCCCTATAGCAAAAATATCTCTTAAAAAAAAGGCAAAAAGAAAGGGGTGGAGAGAAGAAGAAAACTTTTAAAAAGAGCTATTCTTTGAATATGCAGGAAGTAGGACTGTCCTAACAATAGAGCTAGAAGACTCATCAGTGGGAGAAATGCTGTGATGACCACCAGTATTTTATACAGAATGGAGAAGCTACAGTAACATGGGCTTCCAGCCAACGATACTCATCTCCTTGGAAGTTGAGGTTCCTTCTTCTCTTGGCACAAAATTTTGGAGACACCAGAGTGTCATTATCTTATCTTCCCATAAATCAGCCATATTCCAGAAAGAAGAGACTCCATTAACCCAGTCAGCAAAAGCCAGAAGCACAACATGGCTGAGTAGAGTATTTTCCAGACAAAGAATCACAGAGATCATCTGAGCTTACTTCTATAGGCTTCTTGCTCTGGTGTTTCCTTCTGTCCCAAGGGCTAACAGACACATACCTACTTGTGACTGAGCAACCATGGTGGACTTGCGGTCACACAGAGGAGAAAACGGCAGCCCCAGTTCTGCTTCTCTGTCGCCCTAGAAAAAGAAGAGGTTATAAAAATTTAAGAAACAGCAGGCTGAGCTGCCACAAATTTCATTTAGCTGCCATGAAGGACACTGCTCTTTATTTTAATTATTACAATTAATACACTAAGTCCTCATGGGGTCTGCTGCTCAGCATAAAAGACACCAAGAGCCTGAAGCCCTCTGGGGTCCAATCACTTTATCCAACTGCAAAGGTTCATGCTGTTGTAAAGAAAGCCTAATTGGGTAGCAATAGGTCTCCCATGGAAAAGAAGGCAACAGGAAATATGTCCTATGGTCTGGAGCCAATATCACAGTCAGAATTCCTGTGTTTCACCAAGTTGTCCTCTCTTGGCCTGTAGCCTTTCTCTAGCCAGTGAACCCCTCCCAGTCGTGGGCAGTGTCCAAGATAGGAATTTAAACTAGGCTAATTCCAACTTCTTCTCCTAGTGCTACCTAAAAACCACACACAATAGAAAAAAGTACTTATACTTTCTTAGCTTCAGGGCTCAGTCCATCATAAAAAATGGGCCCAGAAGAACCAGAAAACACAATTGCTTGTCTCTATTAAGTTAGACAACAATAAAACATAATTACCTAACCAGTATATTGTCAGTCTCATCAAAAACCACCATTATGTTAGTCAGTACTATAGAAAGTCTAAATAATGATGGAGACGGTTTCTAAAACCCTGAATCAGGGGTTCAATACTTCAGTAAGAATGAAGAAAACATGTTGCTCTTCTTGTAGTAAAGTTGTGCTCATTCACTTTACAGCAAAGAACCTGATCAGGATGGCAGCCACTGACTTGACATTGAGTCCTACCTTTCTCCTACTAAATGAGGGATTATAGAAAGCTTATACCATGTATTCCTACCTTTCAGTTTTATCATCTGTTAAATCTACGATAATATCCTTAACTCACAGGGTTATAATGAGGGTGAAAATAGAAAAATGTATGTAAATAAATAAAAAAGAACTAGTAAAAGAACCACCATTGTTTCCCAATAGGTAGCTCTAATACTTAAGGTCAAGATTTAGAAACTTTCATGAATTTGTTCTCTCTAATATTCTCTGGTTTTAATAAATACTGCCATTAAACTAATACTAAAAAATAATAAAACTCTACTACCAGGCCTAGCTCAAAAACAATGCTGTGTCTAAAGCATGTCACTAAAGGAAAAGGTTGGCATGTAGCTCACAAGCACATTTAGTATAAAGTAAAAGGACAGAAAAGGAAAGGGCGTCTGAGGAAGCTGAACAATAGGGTTACAATGGGAGTCAAGGACATCCAAGAGTCTCAGGAACAGTTCTGAAGTGGCTCAGTCCCTTCTACATCCTCTTCCTGTACAAAGAGCCCCTGGGACACAATGGCTTCTCTGTTTTCAAGTATGACCTGCTGAAGACTGCTCTCACTCTCAAGTGGCATGATAAAAATAATTTTCTTCTGAGCTACTTGTACATGGGCAGTATAAAGAGAAAGAAGAGGCTATTTACACCACAAATTCAAGTTGTGTAGATGGTTTAGTAAAATAGCTTAGCTAAAACAATGAAAACTCTTTTTTATTCCCTATGTAGTAAGGAAATAAGTTTTGTTGACATATTTTAGTGGGGAAAGGTGGTGAGGAGAGGTCCTAAACACTCTTCACTTGGCTATAAAAATCAATGTGGATTTCATAGTTTAAAAGAATAATTGATATTAAACAACTTTTCTCAATAAAATTTTTTAAGATTTCTTGTTTTAAAGATTATAGAAAATCCACAAAAGTGTTAAATAAAATCATTTATAATTCCCCACTTTAAAATTTATTTGAGTAAGCACAGCAGTATCACAATAGTAACATAATGCTCTATGATACTGAGGTTGCATGGGAAAGTTCTGGCCTCATGTCCCGGGTCTCCCTGTACACAGCAGGTGGATATGCACATGTTCATGATCCTGGCTAGCTGAGATTGGAGATGGATTGTGGTATAAAGACAGTATTGGGAATGCCTCTCTCTTTCTCTTTCTCAGGGTCTTTCTCTCATGGAAGAATAAACATTTAAACATTTATATAAATATGACCAGCAGGTGGCATGGAGGTTAAGGTGGCTGGATCTCACATGGCCAATGGAGTGGTTCAAGTCCCAGACCTGGAGGTTTAAAACACATGCTGAGTATGTATGCATGTATGTTCAAAATCCAGAGAGGAAAATGGAGGAAAAAGGATTATGGCATGGCCACCTCTCTCTTCCCCTCCTAAATCTTTCTCTCTCTTGTAGACACACATACCCTATAACAAACTGAAAAATAAATAAATTTTTTTAATTATACAAATAAAGCTAATTGCACCCTATCTTCTTCTCAAAAAATAAATATCTTTTCTGTGGTAGGTGTTAAGAGAACTCCAGTTGATAAAGTCATGGTATGAGTATATATTCATTTGTTGAATGAATGAAAAGTCTAAGTAGATTAGAAATTCTCAAGTTCCCTTGGCCACTCATTTAGGAGAGACATGCTAGAGAGAACAATAGAGCAGGTAGCCATTTACCACACCGTTAGCTTTTTCCTTCTCCATTTCCTGACCACACAGCTAGACTACATTGCATAGAATTACTTCCTACTAGTACTAAATAATAGAATAGTAGGAGAAGGGATATATTTCTACCAGACAGTAGGCCTATGAAATCTCATCTGCCTACTTCTGCATGCTGTTCCCCCTTTGCTGGCTTGATGTGGAAGCACCTTGGAAACCAGGTAGATAGTAGATTCTGGTTCTAATATCACTGCTTTTTGTGGAGCTATTTGCCTATCATGACACGTTTGTCCTATACTTTAAATGAATGGCAATAAACTTTCATTTATGTGTGCTGTGACACATTTTGGGGTTTGCTTGTTAGAGCAGGTATATGTAAGCAGTAAGTCAGTCAAAAGAAACAAATATCCTCTCTGTATTAGAATTTCACAGGGAAAAAGTTATCTATCAATGCCAGAGCTTAGAAAATCTTTCAGGTAAGATCTCAGGTGATGTCCACAAAGTGCAGAGAAAAATCAAAGTGGATATTTGAAGAGGCAAAGAAAGCATTAATCTAAATAAAACACAGCAATGTATCTGGCTGTCAGAAAAGTCATGACTTTTTTTTTTATGTAAAATATGTCATGACATTTTTGACAACCCAGTCTATTCTTTTTTTAACCAGAATTAGAAGACATAAATATAAGGTGTGAGAAAACTATTGCAATTTTGAATTTAAGATAGCATATCAAGGGGAGAGCAGGTGGTGTAGTAGGGTTAAAAGCTTTGGACTCCCACATAGATGACTATGGTTCAAGTCCTCATCCTGGCAGCTTGCTTTTCTCTCTCTGTTTTTCTCTGATGAATACATGCGCTCTATAGAAAACTAAAATAATATTAATGGTAAATAAAATTAAATAAATAATTCTTTTTAAAAAATATGGCATATTAAAGTTTGGCCATTTCCCAAAAATGATCACCTCAAATAAATTGCTATGAAAAGACAGAAACTCTTGAAATGATCAAGAACAGAAGCTGGGGAAACAAGAGCTAGTAGAGATAATGAGAAAAATAAAATAGAATCATCATGTTAATGAAGAATTGCACAGGAAGTAACACAAAGAAGAACTGTCATTTAAAACACATTAAAGGAAAGGGAGGTCAGGAATGAGAAAAACAGACCACACAAAGGGTTAATAAACATTTTAAGGAAAAAAAAAACAGACATGGAAGAGAAGTAACATGTAAATAATTGCTTTACATACGTAAGTGACTAAATCAATGGAAAAGGAAAACATTTAAAAATTTAATTAATGTGGGCCTGCAGATTGCATAATGGTTAAGGTGCTGGACTCCCACATGGCCAACCACAGTTCAAATCCCAGACCTAGAGGCTTGCTTTCTCACATTCCCTCTCTCTGTCATTTTCTCATTCTGTCTCTCTCTGGAGAAATTAAAAGTAAATAAATAAATAACATAAAATAAAAAAAAGATTTAATCAATGTAATGAGTCTATAGGGTAAAAGAACATACCATACCATGTACAAAGAAAAACTAATAGAGAAAAATCAGTATTGAAACACATTGAGACCAGCAAATGGCTTATTGGTTATGTTGCTAGACTTCCATGTAATTGACTGTGGTTTAAGTCCCAGATCCAGCAGCTTGAAACTCACACTAGGTGCATGTTAATGTGTCCCCAAATCCTGAGAGGAGAATAGAGGAGAAGGGATTGCAGCATGGCCATCCATCCAGGTGGTGATTTCTCACTCTCTGCCTCTGTCTCTCTGGCAAGCACATGCACCCTATAGCAAAAATCTTTCTCAAAAAGAAACAAAAAACAAAAAACAAAACCATATCTTATTAACATCACTGGACTTCAAAGACAAAGAAACAATCATTAAACTGTATATGTTTGGAATTTTCCTAACAAAAAGGTCTTTTAAAAAACAGCAGTAATTGGGACCAGCAGTGGAATAGTGAAGGCGCTGGATTCTCATGTGACCAATTGTGGTTCAAGTTCCAGACTGGTAACTTGAAATTCACACTGGGTGCATATGCATGCAAGCCCAAAATCCCCAGAGAAGAATGGAGGAGAAGAGATTATGGCATGGCCATTACCCCCGAGGGGTCTTTACTCTTTCTATCTCTTCATAGATTACCCAAGTCCTATAGCGAAGTCCTTAAAAAAAAAAAAAAAAAAAAAAGGTAATCTGGGCCAGGCCCATAATCTAATGGGTAAGGGAAGCCAGCTCCCACATGGGTTACTGTGTTTCAAGTCTCAGCCTGGTGGCTTGAAAAACATTCCAGGCACATGTATGTGCATAACCCAAATCTCAACAGAATGGAGAAATGGAAGAGAAGGGATTGTACTGGGGAATGGTTTCTTTCTCTCCCTCTCTCTCTGTTGAGTGCACATGCTCTGTAGCAATTTTAAAACAAACAAAAAAAATCTTTTGGAAAATAAATAAAAAGATGTTTTACCTACATGTGGAAATACCACAACTTTAACCTCCACATAGTGAATTCAAAGGTAGAAGACATTTGAATGACTTCTAAGAAAGACCTCGAGGAAAGAAAGTTTGATCCAAAAATATTAGAGCCAAGCAAACTTGACCTAATGTAATAGCACCAGAAAAATTATAAGCATACAATAATGTGATTTCCATTAGTGCTCCCATAAGAAACTACTTAAGGAATAGTGTTGGACCTAAAGATAAATGGATCAGCCAAGGCCAAAATGTGAATATTGAGCAAAATCAAGATAAAAACAGCTGGAGAATTACGCCTCTGTCAGACTTGTTTATTTTCAAACATTCTGGTCACAACATTATGGGTGTTTTTTTTGTTGTTGTTGTTTGTTTTTGTTTTTTTGTGTTTTGTTTTTTTTTAAGCAGCATATAGTACACTGAATAGAATACTCATTTAAAAAACAGGATGATTCAGAAATAATATAGTCAATAGAACTAGCAGTTAGTAACATTTTGAATAGAAAGGAGGAAAATGTTGAGAGGTAATGAATAAACACTGACTTCCTTATTTTTTTATAGATGGGTAAAAATTATATCATTTACGTCTGGTATATAAATTAATAGAGTTGTTATAGTTAGATAATAAAAGTGTACACTAGAAGAACTATGTTAATAATACCACACAAATTGGGTATAGGGGGAGAGATGGGGTAAAGTTTACTAATTTTTATAGCAGGGAGGTAATAGATACCATCTAAATAGTGAGCCATTGGAAAAGTCATGGCACATTTTTGCATAGAAAAACACGTTATGACTTTTCTGATGACCCAATAAATAGAGGATTCAAAGCTCTCATAATCGAGTTAACCATTAGAAGAACTAAACACAAAATATAAAATTTCTAGCTCACCAGAATTCACAAATACATAGCATAAATAATATAGTGAAGTATTTTAAACATACACATACAAACCTAGTGAGCATAATACAAACTATGATAGCAACTAAGATCAAACATTTCTGTTATTTTAATAAATGTTACTATGGCTCAATTCAAAAAATAGAAGAATCTTATATTGACTCATTAAAAAAAAAATCTCAGTTATATATATTATTTAAGACATTCCCAAACTACAGCATCTCTGAAAGGTTTAAATTAAAAAGTTGTATAAAGACAGGGTCATATTCTTAATATGAATCCAATTTGAATTCTAGGAAAAGCATTAAATAAGACAAAGAATTTAGCTTTGTAATGATAAAGGATACAATAAACTATTATGGTATAACAGTTATAAATATTCAAGAACCAAATGGCATAGTACCAGCATTTATGAAGCAAAAATTGTACTATATAAAAATAGAAAACAATAAAAACTCCTGTCAGCTCACGTTAGTTCAAATTTTAAAAATTACACATAATGGGGTCTGCAGGTGGCATGATGTTTAAGCCATGGACTCCCACATGGCCAGCTGTGGTTCAAGTCCCAGACCCAGTGGCTTAGAAATCATACCAGATCCCATGAGGACATTGTATTGTGTCATGGCCGTTCCTCCTGAGAGGTGATTTCTTACTTTCCCTCTCTCTGTCTCTCTTTGGTGAGCACATGCACCTTATGCCAAAAACCTAAAGAAAAAAAAATTCTTAAAAGACTTAAGAAGGTAGATATACCTTGTCTTTTACTTCTATGCTCTGCAAGTAAGACATAAATTTACTTTTCATGAGCTTTTAAACATTCACAAAGGTTGATTTATGGTAGGTAATACATAAATTTCAAAATAAAGTCTGAACAATGAAAAAATTATTTGATTAAATTTTAAAAAACACAAATTAATCATAAAGCTATTAAGCAAAAAATCCACTACTCATAATTTACAAATGCAGAAACAAATTTTTCTTTTCCTTTTTTTTTTTTTTTAGAGGTTTTTGCTATAGGGCGTGTGCGCTAGCCAGACAGACAGAGAGAGACAGAAAGCGAGAAATCATCCCCTGGGGGAGATGGCCACGCCACAATCCCTTCTCCTCCATTCTCCTCTCGGGATCTTGGGCACGCACCCACACGTGCCCCGTGTGAGTGTCAAGCCACCGGGTCCGGGACGCGAACCGTGGTCGACTACGTGGGAGTCCAGCGACATAGCCATTACACTAACTGCTGGTCCCATGAAACAAATTTTTCTATCTCCAGCAACTCTTGGATAAAAGAGAAATCTAATTCAAAATTACAGTGTTTTTAGTAAAGAGTGATTATGAACATAATATACATCAGAACCTATGAGATTTATGATAAGAAAAAGACAAACTACTGGCTTTATATTTTTCTAATTGTAAACAAGAATGAAAATAAATGAATTGATCATCCAATTCAGAGTCAGTAAAAGGACAAAATTAACTCAGAAGAATTAATAGAAATGAAAATAACAAATAAGTCATTACAAAACAACTAGGTAATTTCATAGAGAAAAAAGAGAAAAAATAAAACAAAACAACAGAAAAATAAATAAAAATGGGAAAATAACTAGGGACAGAGGAAATGAAAAGAATTGTAAGAGATATTTTCAAAATACAAAGAGGTACTAAATACAAAGAAATTGAACCTTAAGACTTCTAATACAAGATGTATTTAACCAAGGAGGCAGACCCATACTTCTCTAAATTCAATATTGTATTGAAAAGCACCTTGAAGCAGTGGTTTTGATTTTGAAAAAAAAAAGTTTTATAATTGAAGATGTAGTGATTTACACTGTTAGCAAAGTACTGAAAGTCTAGTCCACCTGTCCGGAGGCTATGCCCTGTTTTGAAACATAGGTCTACTTTCCAAATGTAATTTTTAAAAAGTCTCTGTAGTCCCATTGAGACTTCCCATTTGAACTGTCCAATTTAAAATCTATGGTTAAGAACAAAAGTAACATTTCTCTAACATGAGTTACTACTTACTATGGCTTGAGGCCTCCAGGATAAGGAACTAAGTCAATAAAAATAATTTACTGAATTATAATTACTAAAAAGTAGTTCCAGTCTAGTGAGCTAACATGCCATTCCCCAAAGAAAAGAAATCCAATATGATTATTTTCAGGTTGCCTCAAGCACATTTTCTTTCAATTGGAGCATATGTGTATGCAAACAAGGTTTCCTTATGAGAAAAAAATGTTCTCATATTTAAGTGACTCACATACACCCTCTCATACTTTAAGGGAAAAAAAGAATCACTTTCATATCTCAAACTTATTTGAGTTGTGATCTCTTATTTGGCCACAAAATGAATATTCCCAGAGGTAGGAGCTATTGCTACAAAAATAATATCAAAGAAAGTATTGACAAGGGAAATGGATATTTGTAGAATATCTAACTGCTATTAGAAAAATGACTTTTGGAAAAAAAAAGACATAAAATAAGTCATCAATGAAAGATGAATTCACAGAAATACTTTTGTATACACAACAAAGCCACACCTGTACAACTCTAGTTTCTTCCACATCACTGAGTTCTTTTACAGAATAACTCTGGAAAAAATTTGCAAAGAGAAATAACCATGTGCTAAGTAGGGTCCCTACTGATTTATTCACATTAACAGCTAGGAGGTACATGTTTGTGCATGTTTTAATGGATGCCCATAGTGAGAGTGAAAGAAATAACAGGATATTCTTACCTCTACCCACCCCCCCCAATAATAGATAAGATAATAGGAAATTAGGGGGTAATTTGATTAGTTCTAGGCTAGCTTGTTCCAAACTAGTTGGAATAACATTTCCAACAGAGGAACTTCTAACTTTTATTTAATATGCTATTAACTCTAGTACTACTTTAGTATGAGATAGTATGTTCAACTTCAGGAGGAAAATAAAATACACACAGAGATGCCTTCTACAGTTTTTCCATTCAATCTACTGAATTGTCAAAAAAGTTATGATGCATTTTTACATAGAAACAGAAAAAATACATCAAGACTTTTCTGATAATCCAAAGAATCCTAAGAGTAAGAATAATCACAAGAATAATTCACTTCCAAAACTCTAAGTAACCAACAGAAGAGTCTATCTCTTGTCAGTTGAGATGAAGATGAGACTGGTATTAATAAAGAGTGCTTTGGGGGCACCCTATGGATTGGTAGTTAAGGGAGTTGGATTCTACATGGCTGACTATGTGGTTTGAGTCACAGACCCAGAAGCTTAGGAATATTCCAGATGTTGGGACCAGCAGATGGCATAATGGCTATGTTGCTGGACTCCCACGTAGTCAACCATGATTTCTTGCTGTGTCTTTCTGGTAAGCATACACGCCCTATAGCAAAAACCTCTCAAAAAAAAAAAAGAATTCCATGTGCAGGTAGATGTGTGACCCAAATCCCAACAGGATGGAAAATGGAGGGGAAAGGATTGCGGCATGACCACATCCCACTTAGGAGTGCTTTATTCCTCTCCCTCTCTGCTCTGTCTCTCTCTAGCCAGTACACAAGCCCCTGACAAATTTTAAAAAGCAGTAAGTAGTGTTTTATTAAATCTTAGTAATTTCTGAATCTATATACCTCCATTCTTGGATTAACAAGAATTAACTGAATTAACTTGAATTGGTATAATTTAAGCCCCACGATCTATATATCATGCTTTCAAACTTCAGCTCTCATGTCTCCAAAAAGATGTTTAAAGCGACTTTTCTAGAGATGAGGTTAGTCACATGCCTGAACTTGAGAAGATTTCAGTCTTGGTTCTGCACATATTTTTGTCTTAATGAAACGTATGCTAGTGAAGATTTTGTATTTTTATAGTCAATACAACTCTAGATCTTAGAATGTAGTTAAGTTTAAACATAATTGAAACAGTAGTTTCTAGTGATTTCCACCTGCAGTGGGAACTTTACATCATTAGCTGTTTACTCTAAAGAAACAACCCAACTAATAAAAAACAGAGACATGAGTTAATGATTAATATAAGAATCCCATAGGGTGATGCTAAAATAACCACCATTTTGTTAACTCATTAGCAAAAAATAAAATAAAAAGGCTCTTCAAACTACATTTTAACAAAGGACTGCTATAAGGAAATACCTTTTCTTTTTTCCATACAGAAATGCAGCGGATAGAAATACCATATCCTGAGAATCAGAATTTAGGTGAGATTCAAACATTATGAGGACGTAGATCTGCCTGCTTTTTCTTATTTTCCAAAATATTTTCCAGAGGGCCTGGAGGGAGTCACACCCACAAACATTAACAGGTCATTTTAACCCATTGGTAACAGGATTCTTCTTACATCCTTCCCCTGGCATAGTATCTTTGTAATGTGCATTAAGTCTTCTTTTTTTATAAAAAAAAAGAATTATTTGATTTAACTTTATTTATTTATTATAATTTGACCAGAGAGAAATAGAAAGAGAGTAAAAGAAAGAGGGAAAGTGAGAAAGCAAGCCGCCAGGTCCGGACTCAATCGGCCATGTTGGAGTCCAGCGCCACTAACCACCACACCACCTGCCAGCCCCTATAGAGCCTTCTTATACCAGTTAAAGTATATTATTTTTGGATCTCAGCAAACTTTTTTTTTTTCCAATCACCAACTTTGAAATTGTAAACCCAATTATAACCTACAAGCACCACTTCCACATGTCCTGCCTTTTTGGTCCAGACCAATGGAAAAACTCTTCACTAAATTCCAAACTCTGTCTCTCGCTCTCACAATCAAATAAAAGGAACCCCCGTACCTGATCACCCAGAGATAAATGCATGTTTTGTCTCCTCTCCTGGCCTAGGTTACTCATATTCTGCTTAGAAATCACATTAATGATTATTTTTACAGAGTTGGTTACTTCCATTGACAATTACATGACCATAAAGCAAAAAAAAAAAAAAAAAAAGGGTGAAATACTCCCTCCTCAAAGAAAATTTGTCATTATCAGAGCATTGTTGAAATATAAAATTCATAAACTACCCAGACATGGCAGTCCCAAGGACAGCAGAGCAGCAAGGTACCTGTCTGAAGAACTCCTCTAGGAGTGACATTGTCCAGCGGTGATGGAGGTCCCATGCTTTTGCTGGGTGGCTGATATCTGCTGTATGCAGCATCAGGGATAAGGCTTTTGGCTTTTCAATTCTGTAAACCCAAAGCACCAAAACACACGATAACCATGCTGTTCAATGAGAGTTTTAAAAATCAATAATTTAAAAAATCCCTTTCATTCTCTTGTCTCAAACCCCATTTCAGTTGGATTGAGAAAAGGCATCATTTAATCCTAGAACTGGGATATTCATCAACTTACACTCCACTTTTATTGAATTGGACACATTTGATTCAAACTAATTTCTGAAATGATTCATCATTCTAAAAAATAACAAGGGTCCAAGAGTCACTTACTTTTTTTCCTGCTACCTCTGCACTAAGTGGATCTTTGACAAATTAGTTTCCCATAGGTGAATATTTTAAATTCTAATTGGGGCAAACTGCTACAGGGTCTATTTTTTCTTTCAATCTTGATGAGAATATAACTAACTGGAATATGCACAATTTTCATGCTTTCTCCTTCAAGCATCAGCACTTTATGAGATCAATCAATGCAGCCATATTGAAGAAGATATACTTTATAGGTGCAAAATAGACAAACACCAGGTCAAACATCTATGAAAACACAATGTCACAGATCCACTTACGCTTCTGGCTGCTGTAGAGCAGTCTTCATGGCTTTGATTTGTTGGAAATGACAAGACATATCCGTGGCCATCACCATCTCAATTACCAAGGTTCGAAACTCCCTTTCAAGGATATCCATGGAGAAAAAAGGATGAAAGTATAAAACGGAAAGTGAAAATTACTTTATTTTTTGCCACTTCTAATCATAATCAGTTAATTATTTTTGAAATATCTAATCTGAGTCTTTTTGGTGGGCATTTAAAATGAAAAGTAGGTTTGGAGAAGCCCTTCTTTCCCCATTCCGCACACCATTGGGACATCCACCCCAGCAACAGCCTTGCTGCATGGTGAGCCATTGGCAGCTGGGAGGTTGTGCTGCAGAGCATGGTTCATCCCCTTCATCAGTTATCTTTGAACTCTTAGGTGTGTTAATTAAGATTTAGAGAAGTCTATCTTTTCCTGCTCTCTGTGCCATCTGAACACCTGCCCCAGCAACAGTTTTGCTACACAGTGAGCCATTGGTGGCTGGAAGGTTGAGCTGTGGAGCATGGCTCATCCCTTCCCCCATATACCTTTGAACTCTCAGGTGTGTAAACTGTGATGGAGAAGCCCATCTTTCCCTGTTCACTGCACCAATGGGATATTCATCCCAGTGACGACCGTGAGGCATGCTGAGCCAGTGGTGGCTGGAAGGTTGTGCTACAGAGCATGTGGCTCATCCCCTCCCCTACACACCTTTGAACTCTCAGGTGTGTTCATTTGGACTTGGGAGAAGCCTGTCTTTCCCGACTCCCTATGCCATCTGGCCTTGCCTGCACTCAGTGGCGGAAACACTGAGCTGCATAGAAACTGTGGCTCATCCCCAACCACATGCCTCTGAATTCTCATACTTTAGCATTTCCTGAAGTGACCCCTTCTCTATTCTTCAACTGAAGCTCCCAGCTCAGCCCCAGGTATACCTATTCTCTAGAAACTGGGAAGACTTTGAATTATCCAAGTCCAGAGACAACAATGGAGGTTGCTGGGTAAGCATCAGGGAGTTAGAGCAGAAGACAGATCACTAATCATCTCCTCCTGCTTGCCTTTGAACACTCAGAATTAACTTGAAAAATTTAGGAAGAAATGTGTAACTCACTTGATGACTAGAAACTACCACAGAGGCACAAGAAAAAAGAGAAACCAAGAAAATATCTCTCCTCCCAGGGGAAATATCAATTCCTCATCATCCATAGACAATACAATGGTACTCATGCAAATGTCAGATAAACAATTCAGAATATTTATAGTGACAAAACCAAATGAGATTCGGGAACCAGCAGTTAGCATAATGGCTATGTCACTGGGTTCCCATGTAGTCGACCGTGGTTCATGTCCCGGACCCGGTGGTTTAGAACTCACGCCAGGCGCGTGTGCATGCGTGCCCAAGATCCCGAGAGGAGAATGGAGGAGAAGGGATTGTGGCATGACCATCCCCCCTGGGGGATGATTTCTCACTTTCTGTCTCTATGGCTCTCTCTGTCTAGCAAGCGCACGCGACCTATAGCGAAAACTTCTATTTAAAAACAAAAACAAAAACAAAAACTTAAATGAGATTCAAGAGAAAAGAGATAACAAGCTCCAGGAGATGAAGAAGTCCTTTCATGATTTGAAGGAAAAAATAGGGATCAGCAGTTAGCGTAATGGCTGTGTCGCTGGACTCCCAAGTAGGCAACTGCGGTTCGAGTCTCCGACCCAGTGGCTTAAATTCAAGCCAGGTGCTTGTGCGTGTGTGCCCAAGATCCTGAGAAGAGAATGGAGGAGAAAGGATTGTGGCATGAACATCTCCCCTGGTGGGTGATTTCTTGCTTTCTGTCTCTCTGTCTCTCTCTGTCTGTCTGGCAAGCACACACGCCCTATAACAAAAACCTCTCAAAAAAAAATGAAGGAAAAAATAGACAGCATAAAAGCAAACAAATGGAATTGTTAGGGATGAAGACTGTAATTCAGGGAATTGAAATCTCCCTAGAAATCATTAAAAGATGACTAGACCACTCAGAAGATCAAATCTTGGAGGTAGAAGATAAAACCTCTGGCCCAGAAGAATTAAAAAAAAAAAAAACCCTAAGAAAATAGCCAAGAAGAATGAGAACAATCTATGAGAAACACTAGATATCATTAAGTGCCCAAATATCCAGATAATTGGTATCTCAGAAGGTGAAGAAATTAATAAGGGCATTGATAATCTGTTTCATGAAATTTTGGAAGGAAACTTTCTGAACTTAGGAATTCCAATATCCATACCCAAGAAATACAAGTGCCTCAAATAAAATCAACCCAAGAAGATCTTCTCCAAGGTACATCATAGCTAGATTGGTGAAAACAACAGACAAAGACAAGATACTAAAATTGGCAATAGAGAAATATCAACTTACTTACGAAGGTTGTCCCATCAGGTTAATAACATTGGAAAAAATGCATGCAAGAAAAGAATGGGGAAATATATTTAAAGGGTTAAACGAAAACCAATTTCAACCAAGATTACAATATCCACCAAGATTACCCTTCATATGGGAAGAAAAGATAAAAAATATTTTCAATTAACAAAAGTGAAAGGCTGGAAAAAAGGTATTCCATGCAAATGGAAATCAAAAAGGGCCGGAGTTGTGATACTGATTTCAGACATCATAGGCTTTAAGACAAAAACTGTAAGAGACAAAGAAGAGCATTATATAGTAGTAAAGGGACTAATTCATCAAGAAGACAAAATGTGTATATATATATATATATACACATTATATAATGTGTATATACATATATAATGTAAAGAAAGACTGCTAGATCTAAAAGGAGAGAGAGGTTGCAACACTATAATCATTGGGGATCTTAGCACCCCATTACTTCTTTTAGAGAGATCTAGATCTTCTAGACAAAGAATAAGCAAAGAGATACAGGACGTAAATGATACCATAAATCGAATGGACTTGACAGACATCTATAGAATTTTCTATCCTAAAACCACAAAATACACATTTTCTCACTCTCTCATGGAAGCTTTTCAAAGATTGACCATATGATAGGGCACAAATCAAATGTTTACAGATTCAAAGGCATAGAAACTAACTATATCCAGCATTTTCTCTGACCATGATGGAATTAAATTTGGTATTAATTTCAGGAAAAATCCTCAAAAATACAGAAATACATGGAAACTAAACAACCTACTTCTGAATGACTACTCAACTACCAAAAAAATTAACACTGAAATCAAAAGATTTATGGAAACAAATGATACTGAGTACATGAGTCCATAATCTATGGGAAAAAGAAGTCTTAAGAGGGAAATTCATAGAAATTGGTGGACATAAGAAAAAGATGGAAAGATGGCAAATAGACAACATCATGCCTCAGGGAACTGACAACAAACAAACAAACAAAAATGCCAGAATAGAAGAAATAAAAAAGATTCTAGCAGAAATAAATGAAATAGAAGATAAATGAACTACACAGAAAATAAATGAAAGAAAAAATTGTTTTTTTTAAGATAAACAAGATCAGCATACCATTAGCTAGACTGAAGAAAGCAACCAGATCAAGCAAATTCACAATGAGACAGGCAATATTACAACAGACACAATAGAAATTTAAAAAAAATCATTAGAGGATACTGTGAGCAACTATATGCCAATAAACAAGAAAACCTGGATGAAATGGACAAATTCCAGGACATGTATAATCTACCAAGATTGAACCAGGAGGACATAGAAAACTTGAACAGATGGGGGAACCAGCAGTTAGTGTAATGGTTATGTTGCTGGACTCCCACATAGTCGACTGTGGTTCGTGTCCCGGACCCAGTGGCTTAGAACTCACGCTGGGTGCGTGTGCGTGCATGCCCAAGATCCCGAGAGGAGAATGGAGGAGAAGGGATTGTGGTGTGACCACCGCCCCTGGGGGGTGATTTCTCACTTTCTGTCTCTCTGTCTCTCTCTGTCTTTCTGGCAAGCACACACGCCCTATAGCAAAAACCTCTCCAAAAAAAAAAAAAAAAAGAAAGAAAAGAAAAGAAAATTTGAACAGACCCATAAGAAGCAATAAGATTGAATCAGTAATAAATAACCTCCCAACAAAGAAAAGCCCTGGTCCTGATGGGTTCACTTCTGAATCCTTCAAAACTTTTAAAGAAGTGTTTACTCCCATTCTACTCAAACTATTTCTAAACATAGAATAGGAGACAATCTTCCCAAATTAATTTCTGAAGCTTTCATTAACCTCACTCCCAAAATAGATAAAGACATGACAAAAAAGGGAAATGACAGATTAATACTTCTGATGAATATAGATGCAAAAATGATAAACAAAATACTTGCAAATCATATCCAATAACAGAAAAGATTGTTCATCATGACCAGGTAGGCTTTATTCCAGGGATGCAAGGGTGGTTCAAGATATCAAAATCATAAGTGCAATACACTATATTAACAGAAAAAAATATAAAAACCATATGATTATTTCATTGAGATTTTCTTGTTTGTTGGCATAGAGTTGCTCATAGTATTCTCTAATGATTTTTAAAAATTTCTATTGTGTTTGTGTAATATTGCCTATTTCATTGTGAATTTGCTTAATCTGGTTGCTTTCTTCTTAATCAGTCTAGCTAATGGTGTGCCAATCTTGTTTCTTTCCAAAGAACCAGCTTTTGCTATCATGTATTTTCTGTATAGTTCATTTATCTTGCATTTTATTTATTTCTGCTCAAATATTTTTTATTTCTTTTCTCCTGGCATTTTTTGGATCTTTCTACTGATAAAGGAAAATCATTCAACAAAATACAGCAACCCTTCATATCCACCAAGATTACCCTTCATATGGGAAGAAAAGATAAAAAATATTTTCAATTAACAAAAGTGAAAGGCTGGAAAAAAGGTATTCCATGCAAATGGAAATCAAAAAGGGCCGGAGTTGTGATACTGATTTCAGACATCATAGGCTTTAAGACAAAAACTGTAAGAGACAAAGAAGAGCATTATATAGTAGTAAAGGGACTAATTCATCAAGAAGACAAAATGTGTATATATATATATATATACACATTATATAATGTGTATATACATATATAATGTAAAGAAAGACTGCTAGATCTAAAAGGAGAGAGAGGTTGCAACACTATAATCATTGGGGATCTTAGCACCCCATTACTTCTTTTAGAGAGATCTAGATCTTCTAGACAAAGAATAAGCAAAGAGATACAGGACGTAAATGATACCATAAATCGAATGGACTTGACAGACATCTATAGAATTTTCTATCCTAAAACCACAAAATACACATTTTCTCACTCTCTCATGGAAGCTTTTCAAAGATTGACCATATGATAGGGCACAAATCAAATGTTTACAGATTCAAAGGCATAGAAACTAACTATATCCAGCATTTTCTCTGACCATGATGGAATTAAATTTGGTATTAATTTCAGGAAAAATCCTCAAAAATACAGAAATACATGGAAACTAAACAACCTACTTCTGAATGACTACTCAACTACCAAAAAAATTAACACTGAAATCAAAAGATTTATGGAAACAAATGATACTGAGTACATGAGTCCATAATCTATGGGAAAAAGAAGTCTTAAGAGGGAAATTCATAGAAATTGGTGGACATAAGAAAAAGATGGAAAGATGGCAAATAGACAACATCATGCCTCAGGGAACTGACAACAAACAAACAAACAAAAATGCCAGAATAGAAGAAATAAAAAAGATTCTAGCAGAAATAAATGAAATAGAAGATAAATGAACTACACAGAAAATAAATGAAAGAAAAAATTGTTTTTTTTAAGATAAACAAGATCAGCATACCATTAGCTAGACTGAAGAAAGCAACCAGATCAAGCAAATTCACAATGAGACAGGCAATATTACAACAGACACAATAGAAATTTAAAAAAAATCATTAGAGGATACTGTGAGCAACTATATGCCAATAAACAAGAAAACCTGGATGAAATGGACAAATTCCAGGACATGTATAATCTACGAAGATTGA
>NW_006209511.1:1200002-1205723 GCF_000334495.1 Tupaia belangeri chinensis | reverse complement strand
ATAAAAAAAAACCCTCCAAAAAAAAAAAAAAAAAAAAAAAAAAGAAAGAAAAGAAAAGAAAATTTGAACAGACCCATAAGAAGCAATAAGATTGAATCAGTAATAAATAACCTCCCAACAAAGAAAAGCCCTGGTCCTGATGGGTTCACTTCTGAATCCTTCAAAACTTTTAAAGAAGTGTTTACTCCCATTCTACTCAAACTATTTCTAAACATAGAATAGGAGACAATCTTCCCAAATTAATTTCTGAAGCTTTCATTAACCTCACTCCCAAAATAGATAAAGACATGACAAAAAAGGGAAATGACAGATTAATACTTCTGATGAATATAGATGCAAAAATGATAAACAAAATACTTGCAAATCATATCCAATAACAGAAAAGATTGTTCATCATGACCAGGTAGGCTTTATTCCAGGGATGCAAGGGTGGTTCAAGATATCAAAATCATAAGTGCAATACACTATATTAACAGAAAAAAATATAAAAACCATATGATTATTTCATTGAGATTTTCTTGTTTGTTGGCATAGAGTTGCTCATAGTATTCTCTAATGATTTTTAAAAATTTCTATTGTGTTTGTGTAATATTGCCTATTTCATTGTGAATTTGCTTAATCTGGTTGCTTTCTTCTTAATCAGTCTAGCTAATGGTGTGCCAATCTTGTTTCTTTCCAAAGAACCAGCTTTTGCTATCATGTATTTTCTGTATAGTTCATTTATCTTGCATTTTATTTATTTCTGCTCAAATATTTTTTATTTCTTTTCTCCTGGCATTTTTTGGATCTTTCTACTGATAAAGGAAAATCATTCAACAAAATACAGCAACCCTTCATGATTAAGACTTAGCAAAATCGGCATAGAAGGGTCATTTCTCAACATAATAAAAGCCATATATGAAAAACCTATAGCTAACATTATACTGAATGGGGAAAAGCTGAAAGCTTTTCCACTAAAAACTGGTACTAGACAAGGCTGCCCCCTCTTTCCACTCCTTTTCAGTATAGTGCTAGAAGTACTAACCAATGCAATCAGAAAAGAGAATAATATTAAAGACATTAAAATATGTTGGAAATATCTTTATTTGCAGATGACATGATAGTATACATAGAAGGACCAAAGGTATACATGAAAAAACTGCTGGAAATAATAAATGAATAAAGTAAGTAAAGTGACAGGATTCAAAGACAACATACAAAAATTGATAGCATTTTTATATACACAGAACAAACTGACCAAAGTAGAACTGAAGAAAATAATCCCTTTTACTATAGTCACAAAACATATAAGATACCTACAGATAAACCTAACCAAGGAAGTCAAAGACCTTTACAAGGAAATCTATGAAAATCTTTAAAATGATACTGAAAATGGCACAAAAAAAGTGGAAGGACATCCCATGTTCCTGAGTTGGAAGAATTAATATAATCTAAATGACAATTCTACTGACGATAATCTACATTATTTAATGTAGTTCCATCAAATTACCAGAAATATTCCTCATAGATCTAGAAAAGACAATCACAGAATTTGTCTGGAATCATAAAAGACCCCATATTGCCAAAGTAATCCTGGCAAGAAGAGTGGAGAAGGTGGCATCTCATTCCCTGACCCCAAATATATATTTTAAAGCTGTGATCATCAAAATAGCATAGTATTGACACAAAAATAGAGAGGTGAGTCAATGGAACAGAATACAGACCCCAGAAATAAACCCCCAAACATATAGTCAAATATATTTTAAAAGGGTACCAGTCAGAAACCAGCAGTTGGTGTAATGGTTATGTCGCTGGATTCCCATGTAGTTGATTGCAGACAGAGGCCCAGATCTGGTGGCTTAAACTCATGCTGGGCACATGTGCGTGCGTGCCCAATATCCTGAGAGGAGAATGAAGAAGGGATTGCAGTGTGGCCATCCCCCCTGGGGGGTGATTTCTCACTTTCTGTCTCTGTCTGAGGCCACACGGTGGCAAAAAAAAAAAAAAAAAAAAAAAAAAGGGGGGGGGTACCAGTCAATCCAGTGGGAAAAGGAAGAGCTCTTTGGCAAATAGTACTGGAAAAACTGGGTAACAGCTTCCAAAGATGAAACTGGACTCCCATATTTCATCACTAACAAAAATCAACTGAACATGGATGGAAGATCTAAACCTAAGACCTCAAACTATAAAACTACTAGTGGAAAACTGTTGAAACTCTAGGAGACACTGGGGTGGGCAACAACTTTTTAAATAAGTCTCCCAAAGCACAGGCAATAATCCCAAAAATAGACAAGTGGGATTACATTAGATTAAGAAGTTTCTACACAGCAAAGACACAGTAATTATGTGAATTGACAACCCTCAGAATGGGAGAATATTTTTGTAAACTATGTCTCAGATAAGGGACTGATAACCAGAATACACAAGGAACTTAGCAGCTTACCTGGAAAAAAAATAATCAACCCAATTAAAAGATGGAAAAATGAACTGAACAAAAAACTTTCTAAGGGGGAACAACAGTTGGCATAATGGCTATTTCACTGGACTCCCACATAGTCAACCGCGGTTCAAGTCCTGGACCCAGTGGCTTAAACTTAACGCTGGGCGCATGTGCATGATGTGAGAACACTTTTTTTGACTGAGCATTCTCCTGTCCTTTGGGTAGATACCCAGTTGTGGAATTGCTGGATTCTATGGTAGTTTTACTTGTAGGTCTTTGAGGAACCTCCCTATTGTTTTCCACATAGCTGGATCAATTTACATTCCCACCAACAGTGTAAGAGAGTTCCCCTTTCACCACATCGCACGAACACATAATATTTTTTTCTTTTTTTGGAGAGGTTTTTGCTATAGGGTGCGTGTGCTTGACAGTAAGACAGAGAGAGACAGAGAGACAGAAAGCAAGAAATCACCCCCCAGAAGTGTTGGCCATGCTGCAATCCCTTCTCCTCCATTCTCCTCTCGGGATCTTGGGCACACACGCACACACGCCTGGCGTGAGTTTAAGCCACCAGGTTGGGACTCAAACTGTGGTTAGCTACATGGGAGTCCAGCAACATAGCCATTATGCTAACTGCTGATCCCTCAATTCAGTTTTTTAAAAAGAATTTACTAGAAAATAATCATAGGCAGTAGACTGATAATCCATAGTATACCTTGGATGAAATAAATTAGTTTTTTAGAACAATTTTAGGATAACAAAAATTTAATGAATGGAGTTCCTGTATGCCCTCTTTGCCCTGCAGTTTGCGTTATTATTAAGATCTTACATTAGTTGGTGCATTTGCAACAGTGTAATATATTATAGTAACTAACATCCATGATGCACATTAGGGTACACTCATGTTGCACAGTTCCACCAGTTTTGGCAAAGAAACAATGTCAGGTATTCATCATTATAGTATCATATAGAATAGTCTTGGCACCCTAAAATTCCCTGTGCTCCACCTATTTACCCCTCCTCCCTCCCTACCCTTGAACCCCTGCCAATCTCTGATCTTTTTATTGTTTCCAACAAAGTTGAATAATTTATATACCTTGGTATAATTTATATACCTTGATCTAGCTACTGTAGAAAACAATAGGGAGGTCCCTCAAAGACCTACAAACAGTACTACTATAGGATCCAGCAATTGCGCTCCTGGGTATCTGCCCAAAGGAGAGATAAACTGCTACAGTATAAACTGTACAATTCAATGTACTTTTTTTAACTCAATGCATTTTTAAGTTAAATAAGCTTTTTAAATACCACTGTAATTATAACAAGTATTTTTATTATCCTCAAAGCAATTCCCAGACAAATTTTATTCTGTTTTATGTCTCTCTAGAATAACATGTTTTAATGTGCCAGAGGACACATGTGCTCACCATGGAGAGGAGAGAAAGGGAAAGTGAAAAAGCATCCCCTATGTGGGGATGGTCATATTGCAATCTCTTCCCAATTTTTCCCTTTATTCAGAATCCTAGGAACATTTGTACACATGCCTGTTGTATATTCCAAGGAGCCAGTTCTGTTACTTGAATGTACAGTTGATCCAGTTGCCTTAATCATCACACTACTAGCTGACTCTACTTTGCATATTCTAGTTTTATGTATATGTATTGACTTGGCCACATTGCCTGGGAGCTAGATCCTACACAGTTGAAATCCAAGCGCAGCAGCTTATTGTAAAACACACTGGGTGCAGATGCATGTATGTTCAAAATCCCAACAGGGTGGAGAAATGGAGAAGTGATTTTGGCATGGCCACACCCCATAAAGTAAGGCTTTCTCTCTTTCTCTCTCTCTCTCTCTCCTTCTCTCTCTCTCCACCCCTCTCTCTCTCTCTCTCTCTCAGGCAAGTGCATTCACCCTCTGGCAAATTTTCAAAAATATGCATGAACACTCAGCAAGTTTATCTACAACAGCCCCAAACCAGAATCTGTAGGTTAAATGTCTATTCACAGGTAAATGGATAATAAATTATGGTATACCCATATGCTGGAATGCCATGCACCAATAAATGGAAATAAACTATTGATAAATCACTATTTCATCTTGTGATGAGTTTTGGTAGTTGTATTTTGCAAGGAATTTATTCATTTAACTAAGATTATCATTTTTAAGAGAAAATTGTTTGCAATATTTTTTAATGTACTTGATATCTATAGGGTCTGCTATGAGTAATTTGTGTTTTTTTTTAATTGATCAGTCTAGATATAGAGATTTATCATTTTTTTTGCTCTTTTCAAAAAACCAGCTTTTGGTTTTTAAAATTTTTTCTATAGTTTTTATTTTGTTGATTTCTTCACTTATCATTACTTCTTCCTTCCTTCTACTTTGCTCTTTTTTTCCAAGCTTCCTGAAGTATTCATGTTTAAACCTTTCTTTTCCTTTTTTTAAAAATTTTTTAAATTTATTTTTACATTTCTCCACATTCACTTTACATATCAAAAAATTTTAACTCCATAATTCTTGAAAGTTAATAAACAAATTTCAAAATTTCAAAATACTGAATTTTAAAGATAATGTTCAAAATATTTCTTATAATTTTGTTTGTGACTCTATAGCAACAGGAACAGTATGGTTTTAAATATATATTTTTTTATTTGGAGAGGTTTTTGCTAGAGGGCACGTGCGCTCGCCAGAAAGACAGAGAGAGACAGAGAGACAGAAAGCGAGAAATCACCCCCCGTGGGGAGACGGCCATGCCGCAATCCCTTCTCCTCCATTCTCCTCTCGGGATCTTGGGCATGCACGCACACGTGCCCAGCGTGAGTTTAAGCCAGCCACTGGGTCCGGGACTCGAACCGCATTCAACTACATGAGAGTCCAGTGACATAGCCACTACGCTAACTGCTGGTCCTGGTTTTAAATATTTTTGAGAAAATACTTATATGTCAACTACTCAAATTGTTTAAAAGCAAATGCCCAGCACATAACACACATAGGCACACATAAACCTTCTCAATTCAGCCCTGCCCAAGTGTATTCTGTGATATACCCTCTGCTAGCAAAGATTAGTCTCTTTTTCTTCCTTCAGAGTCTTTCTCAAAATAATTCTTTGGTGTGATTGCTCTGTTTTTTTTTGTCGTTGTTGTTTTGTTTTTTTTCTTGTATTTATTTATTTTTATTTAAATTTATTTATTTACATTCATTCATTGTACATCATGACAACATACAAAATGAGATTTTCCATCCAGAGTACACTGTATATTGTCTCAATCAAGCACATCAGCATACATGTTATCGTCAACAAATAA
>NW_006209511.1:1149961-1199637 GCF_000334495.1 Tupaia belangeri chinensis | reverse complement strand
CTTTCCCTAAGCATCATCATAGCATACAAAATGTGATTTCCCATCCAGAATATACTGCATAGTGGCTTAATCAAGCATATTATTATCACAAGTTTTCCATTTCTAGTTTCTAGAAAAATTTTTTTACCCCTATTTCTGACCCTCTGTCCTTTTCTATCCTCTTCTCACACTCACTCTGGAGTCTACCATGCTGGACTGGAAAAGTCCAGGTTATTTTATGTTATAAATTCTTTCATATATCTTCTCTAATCCTCTCGGCCAGGAAGAGCTATTTATAGTACCAGGCCATCTTTCTAAGAGTTTCTGTTAGCTTAATTGAGATCTGCCTTAGTTCCATAGTTTTCTGATTAATCTTCAGATATGACATTCCAGTCAAAGCCCTGTCTAATCATGAATATTTCCAATTTCTGAATCAATACAAAGAGCATTTATAGACATAGATTCTCTCTAAGCACCGCTTCAAGTTTTTAATATGCTGCATCTTCATTCCTATTAAAACTGAAACTTTTTTAGTTTCCTCTGTGATTACTTTGAAGCCATGAATTTTTAGAAGTTGTTTAGGGGCCAGCAGGTGGCATAGTGGTTGAGGCACTAGATTCCCACATGGCCAACCAAGGTTCAAGTCCCAGACCTGGCAGCTTGCTTTCTTGCTTTCCCTCTCTCTCACTGTCTGTCTCTGGTCAAATTAAAAAATAATAAATAAAATTTAATAAATATTTTTAACAAAGAAATACCCTTTTAATCTTCAAATATTTGAAGTTTTCCTAAATATCTTATTCTTATTCATTTTTAATTTAAATCCATTGTAGTCAATGAGTATATTCTTTAAGTTTGTATTTTAAAAAAAATTTACTGAAACTTTTAGAAGAAGGTTTGAACATGCACCCAGCAGACAGTGTAGTAATTATGTTGGTGGACTCCTACATGGTTGACTGTGGTTCAAATCTGGATCCAGTGGCTTGACAATCGTGCTGGGCACCTGTGTGTAAGTATCTAAGATCCCAGGAAGAGAATGGAGAAGGGATTGAGTCGCGGCCACTCCCCTCCTCCCTGAGATGATTTTTCACTTTCCTCTCATTGTTTCTGCCTATGTCTGTCTGTCTCTCTCTCTCCTAGGTGAGTACACATGCCCTAAGGCAAAAGACCTCTTTAAAAAAATGTATACTTCCATTATGTACACTATTCTACAAATATCAATTGGGATAAAATGGGTAATGCTATTTAAATCCTCTTATGTTTTTACTAATACTTTTGTACAGTTTTCTACCAATTGATGAGGTAGGGATGTTAAAATCTTCTACTATGATTATGGACATAAATATCTTTTTTCTTCTGTCAGTTTTGACATTTTAGAGTATGGAGGTCTGTAATTAGGTAATGTTTATTTATGTTACTTCTTTCTGATGAACTGACACTTTTATTATAAGAAAAATTTCTTAATCTTTGGCAATACACATTTTTGCAATTCATTTTGCCTGATAGTATCACTTTAGTATTCTTATACTGTTAGATATGCCTTACATCCTTTTACTTTCAACTTTTTGTGTCTCTATATTTAAATTGCATCTCTTATAGACAGCATGCATTTAGAGCTTGCTTTTTTATTGATTTTAAAAAAAGAATTATTGGGACCAGCAGTTAGCATAATGGCTATGTTGCTGGACTCCCATGTAGTCGACCACGGTTCGAGTCCCGGACTCATGCCAGGTACGTGTTCATATGTGCTCAAGATCCCGAGAGGAGAATGAAGAAGGGATTGTGGCGTGGCTATCACCCCTGGGCGGTGATTTCTCACTTTCTGTCTCTCTGTCTCTCTCTGTCTGTCTGGCAAGCGCATGCGCCCTATAGCAAAAACCGCTAAAAGTAAATAAATAATAAAATAAAATAAAAAACAAAAAAAGAATTATTTAATTTTATTTATTCATTCAATCATTTTCATTTGGCCAGAGAAAGACAGACGCACAGAGAGAAGGAAACTGAGAAAGAAAGCCACCAGGTCTGGGACTTGAACTGTGGACGGCCATGTGGGAATGTCCAGTGCTTTAACCACCATGCCACCTGTTGGCCCCGCTTTTCTATTCATTGCATACACTGTGACAATAATTGCCTATTAATTCTAATGCTCAGTTCTTTAACATTTAATGTAATTATTGTGGCTAGATTTGGTGTATCACATTATTATCTGTTTCATGTTTCTCCCCCGTATTTTCCTTCTGCAGCACCTTTTGTGCTCTTTTGGTATCTTTTTTTAATCCACCTTAAGTTATCTACTGAATTTTTAATTAGTATTGTTCTCTTTTTTTGTAGTGGTTGTTTGGGGATTATAATATACATCTTTAATTTTCAGTCTACTTAGGGTCAATGTTGTACCAATTCATGTAATACGTAAAAATCCTGTATCAGTATAGGTCCATTTAGTACTACTATTCAATCTTTACATTTTAGTCATCACATGTACTACACTTCCATACATCATAGGCCCTATAAAACAATGTTTTAATTTTTTCCTTAGGTTTTTGCCATAGGATGCATGCACTCACTGGAGAAAGACAGAGAGAGAGAGAGTGAGAGAGAGAGGGAAAGTGAGAAAGTACCGTCCATGGAGCATGGCCATGACACAATCCCTTCTCCTCCATTCTCCTCCTGGAATTTTGGATACACACCCATGTGTCCAGTGTGATGTTCAAGCCTCTGAGTCCAGAACTTGAACCGTGGTCAACCACATGGGAATTTAGCTCCTTAACTTCCACACCACCTGCTGGCCCCACAATGTTGTAATTTTTTTTTAAATAGTAATATAAATTTAATTTAAATACATTCATAAAAACAGTATTTCATATTTGACCAGATATGTAGCATTTCACTCTTTCTTAAAAGTCATTTTATTCTGGTATCAGTTCCCTTCTACTAAAGAATTATTAAGCATTTCTTATAATGGGGTTGTGTTGGTGATAAATTCCTACTGTTTTCTATAATCTGAAAATAATTTTTTAAATTTCCATTCTTGAAGGACGAATTCACAAGGCATAGCATTCTATGTTGACATTTTTTTTCTTTCAGTACTTTAACAAAGTTATTTCATTGTCTTTTGACCTCTATACTTCCTGATGAAAAGTCTACAATCATTCAAACTGTTTCTGTAAATATCTGTAATTTTTTGCCAATTTTATCTTTGACTCTTAGAAGTTTTAATATATTATATGATTAGGAATGCTTTTCTTCTAATTTGTCCTATTTTAGGTTTGCTGAGTTTCTTAGATTTGTACATTTATATCTTTTGTCTTACTTGTAAAGTTTTCAGTCATTTCTCAAATATTTTGAAAAATAATTTTGTTTGTCCTCTTTTTTTCTCTCTGTTTTCCCTGTTTTTCTGAGACTTCAATTGCCCTCATGTTTGATCATATAAAGTTGTCCCACAGGTCCCTAAGATAGAGCTCATTTTTAATGATTTTTTTCTCTCTACTTCTTCAAATTAGATAATTTCCAACCTTGAGATTTAAAAGGTGAATATTTTCAAATTCACTGATTCTTTCCTCTGATATTATCCTGCAACTAAGCCTATACAGTCAATTTCAGTTTCAGACACTTTAATTTTTGCTTCTAATTTTTTTTTTCATTTATTAGGAACCTCTACTATATTTTATTCATTAAAGCACATTTTCCTTTTTAACAGTTCTTATCTCAAAATTCTATTAGAAATTTATTTATTTCTAATAGAAGAAAGTCATATTTTGCCTATTTTTTTGTATGTCACTTATGTTGTATCCTTAACATTGTAAATTTAAGTTCTAAAGATTCTAAGCTCTGAAGATTATTGTTGTTTTATTTTAGGAGGCAATTAACTTGCTTATATTCAAAAGACAAACTACAGCTTCAATGAGCCATATATCAGATAGCAGTTCAGACTGCATTTAGTCTATATTATGCATACATAGAGCAAGAATAAGCTAGAGGGGTCAGCAGGTGGCATGGTAGTTAAGGGTGCTTGACTCCAACGTGGCCATCCACTGTTCAAGTCCTGGACCTGGTGGCTTGCTTTCTCACTTTCTCTCTCTCTCATTCAGTCTCTGTTTGGTCAAATTTAATAAATAAATAAATAAATAAATAAATAAATAAATAAAATATTTTTTTTTCTTTTTTCTTTTTTTTTTTTTTAGAAGTTTTGCTATAGGGCGCGTGCGCTTGCCAGACAGAGAGATAGAAAGCAAGAAATCATTCCCCAGGGGGGATGGCCACGCTGCAATCCCTTCTCCTCCATTCTCCTCTCGGGATCTTGGGCACACATGCACACGTGCCTGGTGTGAATTTTAAGCCACTGGGTCTGAGACGCGAACCGTGGTCGACTACGTGGGAGTCCAGCGACATAGCCATTACGCTACATGCTGGCCCCAATAAAATAATTCTTTGGGGAGAAAAAAAAAGAAGAATCGGCTAGAGACTGGGGCAAAATTCCTACACAAATTTTAGTTTCCTCTTATTGCTTCTCTCTTTTCTGAAGTTCTTGCTCTCCAGAAACTTTCATTGTCATACATTACTACTTTTATTTCTATAACCAGAAAGACAGTGGAGTTTTGTGTGTGTGTGTGTGTGTGTGTGTGTGTGTGTGTGTAAAACTATGTGTGTGTGTTTATATATACATATGATTTTAGTCATAGAGTTGTTATCTTGACTGCAATATCCTCCAGGATAAAGTCTCAAAAATGTCAAATTTGGGGGGCTGGCAGGTGGTGTGGTAATTAAGGGCACTGGTCTCCCACATGAGTCCCAGACCTGGTGGCTTGCTTTCTCACTTTGTTTCTCTCTCTTACTCTGTCCTTCTTTGCTCAAATTAAAATAAATAAAGCCAATAAAATAATTCTAAAATAAGTTAAATTTGTCCTATTTTGTCACACTCTCCAAATTTTAGTATCCCTTTAAATCCTGCCTGATTAGAGCCCTTAGGTTTTTTAAAAAACAGTGTATAATTGTTATTTTCAGGAAAACTTGGCTTATAGCAGCTTATTTAGCCTCCCAAAAGTATAACTTCATGTCATTCCATTTTAAAATGAAATAAATACCTACAAGGATCCAAAAAAGTTGAAGATACTTATGTATTCAAACAAAACATATCTGCTGGGACCAACAGTTAGCATAATGGCTATGTCGCTGGACTCCCACGTAGTCGACCGTGGTTTGCGTCCCGGACCTGGTGGCTTAAACTCACGCTGGGCGCGTGTGCGTGCATGCCCAAGATCCCAAGAGGAGAATGGAGGAGAAGGGATTGCGGTGTGGCCATCCCCCCGGGGGGTGATTTCTCGCTTTCTATCTCTCTGTTTCTCTCTGTCTTTCTGGTGAGCACACAGGCCCTATAGCAAAAACATCTCCAAAAAAAAGGAGAAAGAAATATATGGTATAAGACACTAAATATAGTCTCTTTAGGATGATGGGTTTGAAAGCAACAAAATATTAATATTTTATTTATTATAAACAAATGTCTTGGGGCACTGTTACTAAAGATTAATAAAATATGACAAAAATAACAAAAATATTTTTGGAACTATCCTTGGGTTTATTTATTTATTTATTTGCCAGAGAACATTTGTGGTTACAAGAGAAAAAACAATGGGGCATATTCATACCATGATCCCTTCTCCATTTCTCCATTCTGTCAGGATTTGGGGCATGTATGCAAACATGTCTGGTGTGTTTTTTCAGTCACTAGAGCTGAGAGTCAAACCATATAGTTGGCCCATGCATTCTGACTCCCTTAAGCACTAGGTCATGAAGCATTATTCACAATAGTTAAAACATGGAATCAACCTATGTGCCCAAGAACAATTGAATAGATTAAAAAATATATATATGTATATATGGCACATATACAATGGACTACTACTCAGTCATTAAAAAAAAAACAAAAACATGAAATCCTGTCATCTGACACAAAGTTCATGTTAATGTTATGTGAAATAAATTGGATTATAAAACATAAACATATAAATTCTCCTTTAACATATACTGAATGTGTCTACGCTATGGTTAAATTGAAATATTTGAAGACATAGAGTGGAGAAGGCAATTGTAGATGCCAGAGGCTGCCCAGGAATTGGAGGTCAGGAAAAAATGTTGACAGACACAAGGATGCATGTAAATGAGGCAAATGGTTATGGAATGGTATACCACAACAGAGTAAAACAAAAAAAAAAAAACGTGGGGAGAGGAGTTGCCAACTTCATGTAGGTATATATAAATATAAATAAATATAAATATAAAACAATACTAAAAGAAAACAAAACCAGTATAATGAAAATTAGAAGGTGTATATGGGCTAGCAGGTAGTGGTTAAGGCACTAGACTCCCATATGGTCACCTATGGTTTGAGTCCCAGACGTGGTGCTTGAAAATGACACCAGGCAGAGGTGCATGCATGCCCAAAATCTCAAGGGAAGAACGGAAGAGAAGGAACTGTGGTGTGGCCATCCCCCGAGGGTGATTTCTCACTTTCCCTCTCACTGTCTCTCTGTCTCTCCAGTCAACACTCATATCCTATGAAAAAAATTTAAAACAAAAGAAGATGAAGAATATGGCAATATCTTTGATTAGATCATCACACACTGGGACCAACAGTTGGTGTAATGGCTATGTCACTGGACTCCCATGTAGTTGACAGCGGTTTGAGTCCCCGACCCAGAGGATTAAACTCACGCCGGTCGTGTGTTTGTGCATGTGCACCCAAGATCCTGAGAGGAGACTGGAGGAAAAGCGATTGCGGCATGGCCATCCCCTGGGGGGTGATTTCTCGCTTTCTGTCTCTCTGTCTCTGTCTGTCTTTCTGGCGAGCAAAAACCTCTCCAAAAAAAAAAAAAAGAAATAAAAAAAGATTATCACACACTACATACATGCTTTGCAAAACCATATTGTACCTTACGAAGATATACAATTTAATGTAAACAAGAAATTATACAATGAACTCTCAAAATGTAGAACACTAAATCATGTGTGCCCAAATTCCTGAGAGGAGGATGGAGGCAAAGGGATTATATTATGGCCATTTTCCCTGTGTGTGGGGGGGTGATTTATCACTTTCTCTCTCTATCTCTGTTGACAATACATGCCCTATAACAAAACTAAAAACAAACAAACAAACAAACAGCCAAGCAAACAAAGAAAAAACCACAAAACACTAACTCTAAATAACTTAAAGAGTCATTAACTATAATCTTTTTGGCGGGGGGCGGGGGAGGGAGAGAGGCAGGGAGAGGTTTTTGCTATAGGGCATGGACATTTACCAGGGAGACAGAGAGACAGAAAGTGAGAAATCACCCCCCCTCCAGAGGGGATGGTCACACCACAATCCCTTCTTCATTGTTCTCCTCTTGGGATTTTGGGTATGCACTCACATGCATCCGGCATGAATTTTAAGCTGCTGGGTTCAGAACTCAAACTGTAATCAACTATGTGGGAGTCCAGCGATGAAGCCATTATGACATCTGATGATCCCAAGAGTCATTAACTATAATCTTTGTGTCACCTACAGAATTTCAAAAATCAGGGAGTAGAAACAAAATTTAGTGCTATCAGCTACAACTATAAAGAAGTTTCCACTAAATCAGGATGTTCCAGTCCATGAGATATTCCATGACTTCATTCTCTTTTTTCAGGTAATGCTTTTATTTCACTCTAAGATAATAAATACAGTGCTGAATAACAAACATAAATATATAAGGCTAGCACATACTATATTTTCAAGTAATTAGTTTGATCACTTTTTAAAAGAATTCTTTATTTATTATTATTTTAATTGCTACAGGATACATGCACTCACCAGAGAGAAAGAGACAAAGACAGAAAAAGACAGAGAAAGAAAGAGAAAGTGAGAAAGCAAGCCACCAGTTTCTGGGACTAAAATAGTGGTTGGCAATGTGGGAGTTCAGCACTTTAATTGCCACACCACTAGCTGGCCTCCATTTGATCATTTCTTACATCAAATTCACCTTATATTTTTCTGAATTGCATAGTTTTGTACCTTGCTTCAATCAGAGGCAATATTCAAATTATTTATGACTGGTACTTCACAAATGCCCACCAATAAGAAGGCAGAGCTAATGATAAACAATAAGTATAGTTGCATTCATGCCTATCAATATGTTCCAGTATAAATTAAGTTCTGATTTATTCCATTAAGATGGGCTAAGATGTTGATACAGCAGTCTAGTAGTATTAAACAGTGAATGATTTTTTTTTACCATACTGGAGGACAATATATAATATAGATATGTATATTTGTAGTTGACAAAACTACAGCTAAACAGAGGCAGACAATCCATAACAAAATGAAAGACAGAAGTGTCATATCTATGCTTTGAAAATACATTAAGTAAGTATGCAAGTTTTCAGGTACTTCATTAGATTGTCACGAGGCCAGGAATACGTGCTATCTAAACAAGTCCTCATAAAAATCCTTTAAGACCATGATGTATCTGAATATGTGTGAAGCTGTTCTCTGTCACATTCAAACCTTAAATTATACTTTTACAAACTTATAAATTGTACAGGGGATTTCTTTTTCCCTAAAGATTTATACTGACTAACTGAAGTGATCCACATTTTTCAGATGTTGGCTGGGTCTATATTCCCGTACATTTTAATAACTACATTTACTGAAAAGAGGTTTTTCAGATTTATTGTTCAGTATGACTTACTTCTCTGAATTCTTCAAAATGGTGGGCACATAGATACTCATGCAGTACATGCTGATCATTCAGTTAAAATATACTAGCTGAGTTGTAGCAAGATTTAGAACTTTATAAGGATTAAGATAATTATTTCAATGAATTAAACTATTCAATCAAAAGACAAAGACTGGCTGAATGGAAAAAAGAAACAGGACCCTCCATATGCTGCCCACAAGAAATGCTTCTCACAGATAAAGACAAGGATAGACTAAAAGTGAATCGCTAGCAAAAGATATTCCAAGTAAGTGGAAATTTTTAAAAGGCTGGAATTCTAATACTGATCTGAGACAAAATAGATTTTAAGACAAAAACTTCCAGAAGAGACAGGCAAGACACTATGTAGTACTAAAAGGGCTAATTCATTAAGAAGCTATAACACTCATACATATCTATGCACCCAACAATAGCACACCCAAATATGTAAAAGATAGAATGCTTGATTAAAAAGGAGAGACTGTAACATAATCATTGGAGATCTAAACACTTCACTGTCTCCTCTGGCCAGATCATCTAGACAAAAAATAAACAAAGAGATACAGGATCTGAACAATACCATAAGTCGAATGAACTTGACAGACATCTATAGAACCTTCCACCCAACAACCATAAAATTATACATTTTTATCACCCTCCGATGGAACATTTTTGAAGACTGATCACATGATAGGGCACAAAGAAAGCCTAAACAAATTTAAATGCGTAGAAACTATATAGCATCTTCTCCAATGACAAAGGAATTAAACTTGAGATTAATGGCAGGAAAAACCCTCTGAAATATTCAAAAACATGGAAACTAAACAACCTACTTCTGAATGACTTCACAATCACAGAAGAAATTAAGACTGAAATTAAAAGATTCATTGTAAATAATGATAACAAGCACACAAGTTTTCATAATCTATGGGACACAGTAAAAAGCAGTCATAAGAGGGAACGTCATAGCAATTCGTGCTCACAAGAAAAAAATGGAAAGGTGGCAAATAGACAACATAACAACACACCTCAGGGAACTAAAAATCAAAAACAACCAAATAAACCCCCAAAAACACCAAGAGAAAAAAAATAACAAAGATTCAAGCAGAAATAAATGAAATAGAAAATAAAAGAACTAACAAAATAAACAAAATTGACACACCATTAGCTAGACTAATGAACAGAGAAAGGAACTAGATTAATTTAATCAGCAATGAACAGGCAAGATTACAACAGACATAAAAGAAATACAAAAGATTATCAGAGAATTCTATGAGCAACTATACTCCAGCAACAACAAAAACAATCTGGATGAGATGGGTCAATTTCCAGACACATATAACCTACCAAGATTGGATCAGGAAGACATAGAAAGCTTGACTAGATCAGTAACAGCAATGAGACTGAATTAGTAATAAATGGTCTTCCAACAAAGAAAAGCCCAGGTCCTGATGGCTTCACTTCTGAGTTCTACAAAACCTTTAAAGAAGAGCTAATCCCCATTCTACTCAAACTATTTCTAAATATTCAAAAGGAAGAAATCCTCCCAAACTCATTCTATAAGCCTTCCATCACCCTCATTCCAAAAACAGAAAAGGACATCAAAAAATAGGAAAACTATAGACCAATATCTCTGATGAATACACATGTAAAAAATCCAAAATATTCTCAAATCATATCCAATGACACATTTAAGAGATCATACATCACAACCAGGTTGGCTTTATTCCAGGGATGCAAGGGTAGTTCAAATTATGCAAAACCATTAATGGTTAACATTAACATTGTAATAACAGAAGGAAAGGTAAAAATGATATGATCATATCAATCGATACAGAAACAGTATTTGATAATACACAACATCTCTTCATGATGAAGACTTTCAGCAAAATTGGCATAGAAGGAACTTTTCTCAACACAATAAAAACTATATATAAAAAACCCATTGCTAGCATCATCCTGAATGGAGGAAAGGTAAAAGTTTTTCCAATAAAAATTGGAACAAGACAAGGCCACCCACTTTCTCCACTTGTTTTCCATATAGTGCTGAAAGTCTAGCCAATGCAATCAGACAAGAGACTAAAATAAAAGGCATTCAAATAGGAAAAAGGGAAAGAAGTGAAATTGTCTCTATCTGTAGATGACATGATTATAAACATAAAAATCCAAAGAATCTACCAAAAAAAAAAAAAACCTCCTAGAAGTGATAAATTAATATAGTAAAGTAGCAGGAAACAAAGTCAACACACAAAAATCTATAGCATTTCTGTATACCAACAGTGCACAGACTGAAGTAGAATTGAAAAAAGCAGTCCCATTTATAATAGCAACAAAATAAATAAGATATCTATGAATAAACCTAACCAAAGAAGTCAAAAGGTCTCTACAAGGGAAACTATGAAGAACTTTAAAAAAAGAAATAGATAATAATACAAAAATTGGAAGGATATTCCATGTTCCTGGATTGGAAAAATTAACATATTCAAAATGTCAGTTCTACCCAAAATAATTTTAAAAATTAATGCAATCTCAGTCAAATGACCTGAACCATTCTTCACAGAATTAGATAAAAACAACCATAAAATTTGCCTGAAATCATAAAAGGCCTCATACCACCAAAGCAATACTGTGCAAAAAGAAGGGAAGCAGAAGGCATTTCACTCCCTGGCCCCAAAATATATTACAAAGTTGTGATACTCAAAACAATATGGTACTGGCATTAAAATAGGCACATAGACCAAGTGAACAGAATAGAGAACCCATAAATAAACCTCAAAATAAACAGTCAACTGATTTTTGACTAAAGACACAAGTTAATCCAGTGGGAAAAAGAAAATCACTTTAGCAAGTGGTGCTGTAAAAACTGGATATCCACCTGCAGAAAAATATAACTTCTCCTTTCTCTCATCATTAACAAAAATCAACTCACATCATTTTAAGAAGTCTAAATAAGGCCCAGCTATAATGTGATAATTATTGGGGCACCACTGTGAATTGCTGGAACTGTATGGGAGAGTCCCTAGGTTTGATTCCTGGATTGACCTGAACAAACTAAGTACACAAAAATGGCCAAGATCCTGAGTGTCTAAAAGAGTATGGAGATGATCGCAACACGATAAGACCCTATGAGGCATCCTTATCTCTTCTCTGTCTGTCTTTAAAGTTAAAGAAACTTGAAAGAAAAAAAAAAGTCTAACTCAAATATAAATTATTTTATATAGAAATAATTTATTAGAAAGTGAGAAATCACCCTCTAGGGGGGATGGCGACGCTGCAATCCCTTCTCCTCCATTCTCCTCTCAGGATCTTGGGCACACACGCACACATGCCCAGCATGAATTTAAGCCACCTGGTCTGGGACTTGAACCATGGTCAACTACATGGGAATCTGGCGACATAGCCATTACACCAACTGCTGGTCCTGAGGGGGTTTTTCAAACCTTTTTCCTTAAAAAATTTTAGCATAATACTGAATGATTTCATCTAGACTGATTTAATCTCCTAATTCATTAATAAAAAAAGAATGCAATAATGGCAAAATATAATAGCAATATAATCTTTACATTCTACGGCCTTTATTTAAAACATTTGGCTATTTGTATTAAGAAAAAATAGTGAGAGAAATATCAATAACAATTTTAAACAGTGTATTATTGCTTCAAAAGTAACATACTTTGGATTAACTAGTAGCACAGAGCAAGGAAGGTTCCAGGTTCATGTCCTGGGGTCTCCCTATTCACACTAGGGGTGCGCATGTGTGCCTGTAATCCAGGCTGGCTGAGGCTAAGGGTGGATAGCAGCATGAGGACCATGTTAAGAATGTCCGTCCTTCTTCCCTGCCTCTTTCTCTCTCAGAAGAAATAAATACTTAAAAGAAAAAAAAAAGCAGTGTATTTTACCTATCTTCATAGATCCTTCCCTGACTTCTAATTCTCTCTTATCTCGTCCTTACCGCCAGTCATCCTTTGAGAGGTTGATCAAAATATTCATTTCTTCATCCTCTTGCAGAAGGCGATAGGCTGCACTTAAATGATGATTTTCCAGTACAGATCTATCATTGTATAGAATAGCTGGATCAGACCTGAACAGAGAGTCAAGCAAAATTATTTAGGATGCTAAACAGTTAACATGTCTTCATTAACTCTCATAGGCTATGATCTTTGTCCACATACCATTTATATTAACCATAAGCTCAAAATAACCCTACAAATTATCAATAAATGTATGGAAGGTATTTTACTATCGATATATGGGTGTGAAATATGTGATTTCCATCCTAGAACACTCTGAAAACTGTTTTATAACCTATCTCAATTTTCTGTATCAGTGCCAAACATAATTTTAAAAAATGTAGGTCATGTCAAACTTCATTTATTTTTTAAAATAACTTTAAGTTTTTATTTTTATTTTATTCAAAGAAGGCATTGGTTTATTTATTTTAGTTGTAATTCTCTGGATGCATATCATCTGATGGGTACTCTGGTAGTAGCCTAATCTTAACGTTTTCCGTGCAAAAGCCGTTAGTGGAAAATTGAGAATGAAAAATAGTGAAAGGTTATATGAGAAAATTAGATATTGGCACAGCAATAAAATGTGGTATTTAGAAGGGCAATATCATAGAACAGTTCCCTGTTCAAGTTTGAAGACCTCCTTAAGGACCCTGGGTACATGCTTACTCGTGATCTGGGACCAGCTAAGGGTTGGAAAAAGATCATGGCATCAATAATATGTTGGAGTTGTGTTCTGTCTCTCTCTGTGTGTCTCTCTTGCTCACAGAAGAAATGAATAAGCAAACTTTCAAACAATAAAAGTCAAAATAAAGATTATATGACCATTGTTAGTCACTGTCTCAAAGACCATTCTAAATTGAATGTCACCAAACATTCGATGTATAATATCTTCTTTCATTTTTGTTTGTTTGTTTGAAATATTTAAAAATTTTAGTTTTAAATAGCATTCACTCATTTTACTGTACAATTCCCTTAGTTCTCATAAATGGAGTTATGCAGCACCTAACACTACAAACGACATACAGAACAGATTCTTTAACACATGTAACTCTATTGTGCTGTACTTTTGTGTTGTTCTTTCCCTGAAAACCACTAATGTGTCCTCTATCTCTACAATTTTGCTTTTCCAAAGTATTAAATGAATGAAATAATGAACCATATAGCTTTTGAATCTGTCCCATTTTGGGTAGGGCAGCAAATTCAAGAATTATCTATTTTGTTATATCTATCAATAGTTCATTCATTTTTATTGCTACACAGTATTTAATTATTATTTTATATGATAATTCAAAGTAGTTAGAATAGTTCAAAGAATTTCAGAAAGGAGAACAAATTTAGGAAACTCACGCAGCCTGATTTCAAGATTTACAGTAAAGCTACAGTAATCAAGTTGGTGTAAACCAGGGCCAACAGGTGGTGTAGTGGTTAACGCACTGGACTCCCACATGGTTGACTAGTGGCTTGAACCATGCTGGGTGCATGTGTATGCATGCCCAAAATCCCAAGAGGAGAATGAAGAAGGGATTGCGGCATGGCTATGCCCTCTAGGGGATGATTTCCCTCTTTCTGTCTCTCTGGCAAGTGCATATGTCCTATAGCAAAAAAATCCCTCAGGGGAAAAAAAAAAGATGGTGTAAACTTAGTGAAAGTATAACCATGTAAATTCATGGAACTGACTAGAGAGCTTAGAAATAAATTGATATAAATATGGTCAACTGACTTTTGATAAAGAAATGAAGGCAATTCAACAGAAAAATGATGGTCTTTCAACAAATGGTGTTTTGTGCTTTAAGAAAGTGATTATCCATAGGACCATAAGATAGTGTAATTGTTACATTACTGGACTCCCACATGGCCAACTGCAGCTTGAGTGCCAGATCCAGTGGCTTCAAACTCGCACTGGATGCATGCGTGTGTGTTCCTAAAATCCAGAGAGGAGAATGGAGAAGGAATTGCAACATGACCATCTTCCCTGGGGGAGGGGGTAATTTCTCATTTTCTGTCTCTCTGTCTCATTCTGTCTCTCCAGCAAGCACATACACCTATAGCAAAAATCTCTCTCTCAAAAAATAATAATAAATAAATAAAAAGGGGACTATTCATATGTAAAAACTCAAAACTTTAACCTATATTACTTTCAACGTCTGTAGGATATCTAGTGATACACTTCTATCTTTTAATATCTTTAATTTAATGAAAGCTTAGATTACTAGAGTTTGTTTGTTTCTCATCAAGGAAGCTGATAAGGTGTAAAATAACTTCTTAGAGCCCCACAGTAGCTTGGCTGAGGTAATGGCAAATTCTTCTGACAGTTGGACCAGTGGCCCCCTAAGATTACCTCCAGCTATCACTGGCCAAACTTTTTGATGTCTCTAACACACCTGAAAAGCGTGTTATGCTTAACATTTTTCCCCTCAAAGGATAAAGGACCTGGTCACAGACTTAGTGTTTTAAAAAGGGGTCACATGCGTTATGATGCTTTGGTTAAAGTTCTATTGAAAAAAGACAAATGTTTACATTTCACTGCAAACCAAGCTTAACTGAACCCACTAACATTTTCCCTATTTTAGAGATAATAGAAAACAAGCAAATGCCGAGGTGAAAGCTCTGTTGAATAACTGATGTTAAACCATCTTTCCAACTCCTGTAATCAAGCCCTTCTCCTCTGAGTTGTGACTAATGTTGATACTGATCTCCAGGCACGACCCATGCATATTTGTTCCAACCACCTCTTCCTGAATAGCAGGTGATATTCACCACAGCTTCTGTCCTCAAAACAAAGATTGCCCTAAGATTACTAGAAACAACAAAAGGTTGTTTCTAGTAGCTAAGAGTACTCTAAATGAGAAGGCAAGACAGAGGAACTAAAGCAACACCTTAAGTTCCTTTGTCTGCTTCTATTTCCATCGAAAATTCCCTTCAGAACAGAGATCAAACGATATTGTTCTCTTTTGTGAACACGTAATTAAATGCTGAGTTAATTAAATACATGTAGATTGATTTAACAAACACAAACATATCTAGAGTATGCACCTGCTTTTTCAAGTGAAATCAGCAGGTATTTATTTGGTGTTTAACGCCTACCCCTTCCTGCTATAATCTTTCTCTTCATCTTACTACCTTTTTCTAAATCTAAGCTTATTTGATTTGATGTTGAGACTCAATTAACCCTAATATTATATTCTCCCTAGTTTCACATCATTGTCCTCAGAGATAATTAGTTCTTGGGCCAGTAGAGGGCAGATAAAGTTTTATCCTAAGTGCAAATGATAATTGACTGCTACTGCTTGCCTGGAATTCTGCACTGAGAGGAATGCTAGGCATAAATGCAAAGTTTGGTCATTAAAAATACCAAAGTTAATATACAGTGATGTTGGGACCAGCAGTTAGCGTAAATGCTATGTCGCTGAACTCCCATGTAGTCGACTGCGGTTTGAGTCCTGGATCTGGTGGCTTAAAACTCATGCCAGGTGCGTGTGCGTGCGTGCCCAAGATCCTGAGAGGAGAATGGAGGAGAAAGGATTGCAGTGTGGCCATCCCCGCTGGGGGGTGATTTCTCGCTTTCTCTCTCTCTATCTCTCTCTGTCTGTCTGGCGAGTGTACGTGCTCTACACATACACACACACACACACACACAGTGATGTCTATTACTGGTCAGGAGGTTCAGATTGAGCCCATAGTTAACATTCTTAGCAGAGGAATGGGTGCACTTCATTAGGAGATGCATAGGTTGCCCAGGGAAAAGGTAGCCTACATAAGACAACCTAGCTCCCCAAGCCCTGTGCCAGGGACCAATACAAGCACTGTGCAGAGCAGAGATGAGATCAGAGAGGACAAGAAGAAGACCCCTTCAGAACCCTGGAGGTCAGAGGATAAGAGGACTCAGTTACTGTTAATGTCAACAGAAACACTTCAATCATCACTCACCCTGATTGGTTTAGTTTATGCAACATCTGGAGATTTATGTAAACTGCCTCATCTTCTATTAGAAGTAGGTAGAGTATGAACAGCAAATACATAAACAATAAAATTAAATATCATTGAGATAATTCTGTGTCACTCTCCAGAGGCTCTGAACTGAATATGAAGAACTATTTACAAGGAATAATATTCCTCAACCAAGGACTTCCTTTAAATGTTCAAATTATCTAGTAATTTCTTTAGTGATTTTTATTAACTATGGAAAGTTCTAATACATAAACAAACAAATAACAAGCATTAGAATAAAGAAAGGATATCCACATTAGATCTGAATAGAATATAAAAATTAGGAGTAGATAGCTTGATTGAAGCTGACCAGACTGATGTCTTATTTATAAGTTCATCTTTATAGAAATTCAAAACAGGACAACAATGCCGAGAAAAGGCATCTAACACCTTTCTTCTCCCTGCCCTCTTGCCACACATTCTGGCATCCTCACCGAGTCTGAATGTGGAAATTGTTTGTTGTTCCGGTATGCTCATAGTCATGGATGGCAGCTGAGAAGATTATAGCAAAGATCTCCAGTTCTGTCAGCCAGTTCTGAAAAGGAGATTACAGAGCAATCAGATAATCTATCTCTCTCAAAGTCTTCAGCTTGCTGTTTATACACTCATATTGCTGCCTTTGCACACTGCAGCTGGCAAGCTATCACCAACCACAAGTGTTTTGACAGAATTTTTTTTCCTGTGAAAAGACTGGGGGACTTGTGATTTAGAAACAACATACCCAGAAAAGTTGAAAGGGTTAGCTAGTAGTTTCATATTTTTTAAGAAAGCAAAAGAAGGGCTGGTTCAATGGTAATGTGCTGCTCAAGGGAAGCTGGATCCATATGGAAGGTCATGGGCTCAGTTCCCTGGTCCACCAGTAAATGCTGGGCATGCAGTCCCATGATTCCGGCCAGCTGAGAAGTTATAGTGGAGGGGAAGATCATGGAGTTTAGGGCGCTCATCTTTCTGTCTCTCACTCTTGTGAAAGAAAGAAAGAAACTTTAAAAAGAGCAAAAGCGAAAGAAGACAATGCAAATGAAGACTTTAAAAACTTTCCTTGTATCTTATCCAACTTTCAGTTAAGGTTCCTAGGTAACCTCCCTTCCCCTGCTACACACACACACACACACACACACACACACACAGACATGGTTAAAAGTGTCAACACAGTACTACAGTAGAGACCTATGTACAATCATGACAGAAATATCCACTACAAGATGGGTAGAGACAAATGGAAAAATAACACTTGGCTTCCTGCCCAGTGCTGATTTTAGGGGGACCTGTCCCTATCCACACAAACACAACAAAACCTGTGTTTGACTTGTTTTGCAAAATGTGTTCCTTGGGCCAGCAAACCAGCATCATCTGGAACTTCTAAGAAATATAAGGGGGCCAACAGTTGGCATAATGGCTATGTCACTGGACTCCCATGTAGTCAACCGCAGTTTGAGTCCCGGACCCAGTGTCTTAAACTCATGCCAGGCACTTGCGCGTGTGTGCCCAAGATCCCGAGAGGAGAATGGAGGATAAGGGACTGCAGCATGGCCATTCTCCCTTGGGGTGATTGCTCAATTTCTGTCTCTCTGTGTCTTTCTGGTGAGCACACGCACCCTATAGCGAAAACCTCTCAAAACAAAGAAAAGAAATGTAAGCAAATTATTTGGTCTCACCTTAGTATCAGTGGATCAGAAACTAGGCTGCAGCCCAGTAATTTTTTTTTTTTAAGGTTTTTGCCGTAGGACAAGTGCACTCTCTGGAAAGAGACAGGGAAAGCAAGAAATCATCCCACCTCTAGGGGGGATGGTCATGCCACAGTCCCCTTACTTCATTCTTCTCTCAGAACTTTGGGCATGCACACATATGTGCCCGACATGATTCTCAAGTCACTAGTTCGAGTCTGGGACTAAAACTGTGGTCAACCATGTGGGACTTCAGTGCCTTAGTTACCATACCATCTGCTGGTCCTGAGGCCCAGCAATCTTTACCAAGGTGTCCAGATAATTCTCAGATATCATATAGTTTGAGAACAATCACTGTGTTAGAAGTTCCCTTAACTGCCTTCCATTTAATAGACTCTGGATTCACTGAGGCTTTGTGATCCACCACTCAGTTCTCATACAATAGAACATTCCTGACTATAAGGCTACTCTTTGGCACCTCTGCTCACTTGGTTACTAGCTAAATCATACTTACAAGATTCAGTATGGTTTATTCCAAACCCTGTTATGAGAAGCTGTACTTGTTAGTATAATTAGGTAATAGGACATCTGACCAATGAAATACAAACACAAAAATGGAGCTGTTACTTCTATAGACCCCAAATCCAATGATATGGGCAGTCACTAAAACAATTGCTATCAAAACATAATCGACAACTATGAATCAGTAGAAAATAAACATAAAAATTTAAAAAGATTCTGCACTCAGTTTGCTTTGTTAATATATATAAGCTCCCATTTTACTTTAAAGTAATGAAACTATAGGTACCAGCAGATGGCGTAATGGCTATGTTGCTGAACCCCCATGTAGTCGACCATGGTTCAAGTCCTGGACCTGGTGACTTAAACTCAAGCTGGGCATGTGTGCATGTGTGCCCAAGATCCTGAGAGGAGAATGGAGGAGAAGAGACTGTGGCATGGCCATCCCCCCTGGGGGGGTGATTTCTCACTTTCTGTCTCTCTGTCACTCTCTTGCTGGTGAGCACATGTGCCCTACATACAGCAACAACCTCTCAAAAAAAAAAAAAGAAAAAGAAAAGAAAAGAAAAAGACATTAAACTAGAAATCTTAGATGGGCCAAGGCTAGTGTAAGTCTCAAATCAACTCAATTTGGACAAGAGCATGGGGGCTGTATTAAAGACTAGGGCATAAAATAGGTTTATATGATTTAAGTTAATACCAAATTATTTAAAATGAACATATAAATTTGTCAAATTCCTCACTTTAAGCATTTCTTTCAATTAACTACTTATTTGTTCCTCATCTAAGACATTTTCTAAGAATTATTATCTTCTTTGAGGATGGGTAAGGGAAAATAAATAAACAAATGACACATGATCTATGAAAAAAAGACTTCCTAGTTAGGAAAAGAAATAGCATAAAGAAGGCAGCCAGGTGGCATGGTGGTTGAGGCACCTGGATCCCACATGGACAAATGTGCAGTTCAAGTCTGGGACCTGTTGGCTTGAAAAATAGGCTGGGTGTGTATGAGTGCATGCCCAAAATTCCAAGAGGAGAATGGAGAAGGGATGGTGGCATGGTCATCTTCCTTGAGGGTAGCTTTCTCTCTTTCTCTCTCTCTCTCTCTCTCCCCCCTTCTCCTCCCCTTGTTAAGTGTGTGCTAACTATAGCGAATAAGGAGGGAGAGAGAGAGAAAGCAAAAAAAGAGCATAAAGAAAACAAAAAAAAACAAAACAAAAACCAAAAAACAAAACACAAAAAAAACTATACTTTTGAAAATTATTTCTAGCAGAATCCAATGCAATAGGTCAGGAAACTTTTGAGATCTCAAAAATATAGACTGAAGTATGAGAAAAAGAAAAACAAAGAGAAAACATATCAACAAATGCCCATGAACAGATGAATGGACAGAAAAACTGTGGCACATATACTCTGCGGAATACTATTCAGCCATTAAAAAAAATAACAACAACAACAAAAAACCTGGCTTTTGACAGGAAGTAAATGAATATGGAAGATTTACTGCTGAGTGAAGCAAACCAGGCTATGAAGGATACGCATTGTATGCCCCCACTAAATATATACCGAGTATCTGCACTCTATGACTGAAACTAATTGACTAAAGGATATAAAAACACAGTATATATATATGTAAATATACCATATATAGTGTGTGTGAAAGAGGAGGGTCTGAGGAAGGACATTTAGAAGAAAAATAGGGAGGCAAAGCATTAATGGCATAAAGAAATGTAGTATTATCTGTTGAAGATATTTTATAGTTTTATCAACTGTCCTAGGGAGAAATGTTCACCTGTTGAAATATTCATTTTGTAAGCCAAATAATAATGTGATTGAATGTATAAAAGAAAATGAAATTAAAAAAAAATTAATTAATTTAAAAAAAAAGAAAATCAACCGAAATAAACAAAGAAGATGGGTGAGACAAGGAAAAACTACAAGAAAAGCAAAGCTACAAAACCTAATTTGAAAATAGCATAGAGTCTATCATACCAGGGAACTACAATGGTGGAAACACTATTCTATTACAGGAGCCTTATTTATTTATTTATTTATTTATTATTTATTTGTAGAGATTTTTGCTATAGGGCATGTGCACTCACAGAGAGACAGAGATAGTAAGCAAAAAATTAGTCCCCAGGAGGATTTACACACTGCAATCCCTTTTCCATTCTCCTCTCAGGATCTTGGGGACACATGCAAATGCACACTGTATCAGTTTTTTTTTTAAAGAATTATTTTATTAAACTTTATTTATTTATTTTAATTTGACCAGAGAGGGATAGAGTGAGAGACAGAGGGAAAGTGAGAAAGCAAGCCTCCAGGTCTGGGACTCAAACCATGGTCAGCCTTGTGGGAGTCTAGCACTCCCAACCAACATGCCACCTGCTGCCCCCAAATGAGTTTTAAGTCACTGGATCCAGAACTCAAACCATGGTCAACTATGTAGGAGTTCTGTGATGTGACCTTTATGCCAACTGCTGGTCCCCTAGTTGCTGTCTATTTAGACATGTAACTTCCACAACTCCTTAGAGGTAGGTACTGTTCTCATCCTGACTTTATAGATAAGAAAACTGAAGTTAGGGGAAGGTTCAGGACTTACCCAAGGTCACAAAACTTGTCATGTGACAACCATACAGTGTAACGTCTTTAAGTTGTATTTCCTTTCGGTCACTGTTCATGGGTTTATTCACAGTTGCATAAAATTATATAGGTATAATTTTATATTACACATTTTTTTTCATCTTGGCAATGTTTTTCTTTTGTTCCAACACCTTGTTTTCCCCTATTTACCTTTACTCCCTCAGCCCACTCCTCCAAGTATATATCTTGTTTTAAATTCTTTCAGAGTTAACTTCACATTTTTAAATAAGAGTATGTATGGGAAATGTATAGCATTAAACAAATCTGAGTCACAGGACATCAGTCCAGCTAGCAGAATGTGTCTAAATTAACTGCATAATTATGATTCCTACACTATGAATATTAGTGGTGCTTCCCTCCTTATACAAATACACTAACAAAATCCTACCTTAGGTATAACCTACTTCTAATAAGCCAAAAAACACATATGATTAAAGAAATGAACCAAAAAAGTGGCATTTAATCTCCTCATTTTAACAACCTAGTTTTTCGGTTAGTGATATGGATCCTTATGCTGGTTTTGGGATAAGAAGAAATAAGAGATGGTATCTAGCAAAGGGGGAGCGGTGGACACAGCTTCACAGAAGAGAGACATTGAACACAGGCTTTGTAGACTGGACAGGGCAGGAAGCAGAGGGGGACACTTTTAGAACAATGAACAAGTTCCAGTAGCAAAAACTTGTTCATCTCAAGTAAGGAAATGATTTCCTTGACTGGAGTGGGAGATAAAGAGCTGTTTAGGGCCATATGATGTCAGGCATTAAAAGACAGAGTAAGGAATGTAAACTGGATCCCACAGGCAGTGACTGAAATGCAGAATACTGGAGACAGTACACCACTTTGCGAAGGGTCGCTGGGCAGGAACAGAGAGAGCAGACATTAACAGTGTTATTTTGGGATTAGAAAATTCTTATATGATGTATAGACAATATAGGGTTGAATCCTTATGACTCAGAAAGTAGCAGAATTGAGGGTGGGGAAGGAGAAGCGGGAAAGGTTGCATTCAAGGGAAACAATGACTCAAAAATGACGGGAACACTCAGGATAAGTAGCTAAAAGCAACCCTGGCTGGTATTGGATAATATCACTAATAGAAAGAGAGAAGGTGAAAGAAACCATTTTGAGGAAAATTTGGCTTCATATTCCAAAATGGCACAGATTTCCTTGCTTTTTCTAAACTAATAACGGTGAACGCAGGTTTTATATCAACCCATAAGATGTAAGAAATGTAAGTCCTACAAGTATTTTAGCATCATCAAACCATGACAAGGAATAAGTCACAGATCTAATCAGTATTTATCTACAAAATGTGAGTGTCACAACTAATTCATTGGCAGGGATGCCTTGACAACTGGTAACAGTAGACTTGGAATTTTGCCATGAATGACTCAGAAAAGCAATCTATATGCATATGCGGCCAGATGGGGGGAAAGAAGATAAGATAGACTAGAGGATACCTGAAGGAAAAGAACATGGTGATTTCTCATTGCTAGAGGAGCCATTTTTAGAAAGCTGTGACTTTTATATATGAATAATGATCATCTATTTCCATCCCATATCAGTTTTTATTGTTTCCTTAATGAATCACAATCTTAGAAGTCTAAGGAATACTTCCCAATTTCTGGCACTCCATTCTTTAGGTTAGCAGCCCAACCCAGTACAGTGTGCACACTCTGATAAGGGTCTTGCAAGACTGAAATCAAGGTGTGGGCAGGGCTATGTTCCTTTCTGGGAGCCCTGGGCATTGTATGTGTGTAGGGGGGTGTTCCCAAGAGCATTCAGGGCATTGGTAGAATTCATTTCCTTCTCATGCTTTCCACTTGGTCCCCTCCATCGTTAAGCTAGCAATAGTAGGTTGAGTTCTTACGCTTTAAATCTCTCTGACTTCTGTCATATTACCTCTTTGACTTTGACAGACTTGTCTGATTACATTGGGCCTACCTAGAGAGTTCAGGATAATCTCCCCATTAAATGTTTTCTGACTGGTAAATTTACTCTCTATAAAATTCCTTTTGCCTTCTAATGTAACATATTAACAAGTAGAATACCAGAAGACAAAGGTCAATGGAGGACAAATTTATGCAAAATACATCTTCTAATAACATTATTTAGCATTTGGGCCAGCCCATGGTCTGATGGTTGAGGGAACTGGATCCCACATAACTAACTTCACTGCTTGAGCCTCAGAGCCAGCAGCTTGAGAAACATGCCAGGCACGCATGTACATGTGCCCAAAATCCTGAAAAGAGAAGTAGAGGAGAAGGTACTATTGTGTGGCCATTTTCCATGGGAGAGGAAGGCTTTCTCATTTCCTGTCTTTCTGTCTTTCTCTGGCAAGTATATATACCTCTGTCAAATTAAAAACAAACAAATTATTTAGCACTCTTCAGTCAAGATGCTATTTTAATATGCTTAATATTTCTTTAATAAACATCACGATGTCTGATATAATCAAAAGAATCATACATACAAGTTCAACTTTCTATAAACAATAGACAAAGGGAATATTAATGGCATTAATACTCCTGACAAAAATGATGAAAATGCTCAAGGTATAGCTTTGGAATTGAGAAACCTTTGACTTAAAGTGAGCCCAGTCATAGTAGTACATGCTAGACAATGCTGGGGTCACATGGGAGGCTTGAGTTCAATTCCTGGCCCACTTCCAGTAGCTAGGCAGGACAGCATGAACCTACGGTTCCAGCTAATCAGAAAATTAAGGTATGAGGATCATGAAAGAGCAAGACCGTGCTTAAAACATCAAACATGCACACATACGCACACCCTGCACATACACAAAAAAAATCCAGAAACTTAAAGTCTGATTACTTGATACCTATTCAATCAATAACAACTCTTCAATCTAATTCTGTTAAAGGATTTTCTCTTAAAAATGAGCAAAATAATTCTGAAAGGATTCAAGCATCTTCTAAGCACTTAAGCTAAACAATAATGAGTAATACAAACAGATTACACTGAGTAATACTGCTGGTGTTGAAGTCCAGACATTACTTTATCAATAAGAATGTTTTGATTCCCTGTGTGTCTTACAGTTTATAAAACTGAAATGATTTAAAGTGTTTCCCCTCTTGCTTCATAATGAAAGTTTAGAGTAACAATATGCTCTCCATTCATCAGAGTGCTCCCCACTGTTTTTATAAGTTCATGATGAAAAAAAAAAGTAGACTGTTTTTATAAGTTCATGATGAAAAAAAAAGTTTGTTTTGAGCTATATTCCCAAGAGAAAGTAGGTGAAAAGTAGTTTCTATTTTTAAAAATTATTCTGAATATGGCCTGGATTGATGATGAAAACTCAACAGCAAATGAGTTCATTTAAGAACAGCATGCAGTGCATGAAGATCATTGGCTGCTATGGTATGATATGTATGTTAATGATCATTTTCATCAGCATAAATGTATTAGAGTTTTTCTGGAGAGATGAAGAAGCCATGCATGATTTACTTTTCCATTAGTATAGTAACTGTGAGTAGGTACTAACTAAATAGGTGTGGAATAGATAAGCTCAAATTCCATTTTTGCCTATATTTTGATCCTCACCAGCATATCTTAAGTCCGTACACATGAGGATACTGAGTTATAGGGAACTCTTTTCTGCCAAAGACCTGGTAGAATCATGGTTATATACCGAAATGCATAGCCTTAGAAGTCAGACTTGGGACCAAATCCTGACTGCTATTGTATTAGTTTGCTAGGACTACTGCAACAAAATATCAAGAACTGTGTGACTTGAAGAACAGAAATTAATTTTTTTACAGTTTGGGAGACTAAAAGTCTCCAAGAAAGTTGGTTTCCTCTGAGGCCTTTCTTTTTTCCTTATAGATGACCATGTTCTCTGTGTCCTCACATGGTCTTTCTTCTGTGTACACATCTGTAGTCTGTATTCTAACTTGCTCTTCTTCTTCACAAAGGCATCAACTGTGTCAGATTGAAGTTCAAGACTCAATACAATTGAACTCCAATACATGAATCTTAGAAAAACCTAATCCAAATGCCAGATGTGATGTGTGTGGAGGAGTGGGACCCGGGGAAGCACTGTGGAGGAGGGTTACAGAGACAGAACATTGATGGGAAAGAGAGGTAGTGGTGTTATCTGTTGAAGATATTTTGATCAACTGGACTGGGAGGAAATGTTCACATATTGAAATGTTCACTTTGTAAGCTAAATACTGTGATTCAGTGTATAAAAAATTTTTTAAAATTTAAAAAAAGAAAAACATAATCTAGCCTATAACTGCTACTTTATAATAGAACTTTTTTTTTCAGTTTGTTTTGTTTTGTTTTTGTTTTTTCAGAGAGAGAGAGAGAGAGAGAGAGACAGAAGGAGAGTGAGAAATCATACCCCAGAGGGTGATGGCCATGCCACAATCCCTTCTCCTCTACTCTCCCTCAGGATTTTTGGCATGCATGCATATGTGCCTGGCATGATTTCCAAGCTGCCAGTCCAGGACTCAAGGTTGGCCATGTGGGATCCAGCTGCCATAACCACCGTGCCACCTGGATGGCCCTTAATAGGACAATGTTAATCTCTGGATATGAGAGTTTCTTCTTTAAAATAAGGATAATATTACTTCCAGTGGCAAACAATCACTTGGGTTGCTCAACTTTTCATCTTTTCTTCTAGCAGTATCTCTGACTTTGTTTTGAATGGCAACGTGTCTAGCTTTCTTTATATATTACAGTGGCCATAGAAACATTTCTGGCCAGTGAAATATAACTGAAAGATTCTAGATGTGAGCCAGGGGAGTGGTAATTAAGGCTGCTGAACCCCATAGGGTCAACTGCATGGTTTGAGTCCTGTGCCCAGCGTGTCTTGGAAAACACCAGGCATGTGTGTGCATATGCCCCAGATCCCAAAAGAATGGAGATGGAGGAGAAAGGACTGCTGTATGACCATACCCTCAATGGTCATATTTCTGGACAGCAAAGTTTATTATTTTAAAGATATAAATTTCTTTTCAAATTAAATTGAAAACTTTCTCACTTTCTCTCTAATTCTGGTGAGTGCAAATGCTCTATAGTGAAATTTTAAAAAATTAAATGATACTGGATTGGATTTACCGAGGTTGAGAAACTTAGTTCTAAATCCTAACAAATGATTAATATAATTAAACTTTTAATCCATATGTACATAGATGAAAACTGGTATCTTATTGAAGTTTGTATACTCTTGGATACTAATGAGTTGCACATCTTTTCATATTTCATGTATGCCTGTTCTATTAATTGCCTATTCATATTCTCTGCTATTTTTCTGCTGATATTGTGTCATTCTCTTGATTTCTTTATATAATCATCTGGATCTTTTAAAAAAATATTTATTTATTTTTATGTTATTATTTTTTAATTTGAGGGGAGGAGGAGAGAGAGAGAAAGTGAGAGGGCAAGTCAGCAGGTCCGAGACTCAAACCGTGGTTGGATACATGGGAGTCCGGCACCTTAACCACCATGCAACCTGCCGGCCCCTGTAAAATATGGATCTTAATCTATGCTGTCCCTATATTTTCTCTGAATGCTTACTTCATGAGCTTCTTTATGATGAGATTTATCTTACAGAGTGTTTTTAACCTATGTACTCAAATTAATATTTTAAAGTGTAACTATTATTTCAAAGCTTACATAATATTTTCCTTTCTCAAAGTTATAAACATATTCACATATTTTCTTCTAGTATAAATTTTTACTGTGTACTTGTTTCTTTAATTAAATTGTCGCATCTTTTTCAGTGAATAATTTGAAGAAAATAATAACATTCTGGGTCCAGCCATGAGGTGCTAAAATTATGTACTGGGAAAGCTGAGAACACAAAGAAGGCTGTGGTTCGGTTCCCAGTTCAACTTAAAAGGCCAGTTCTAGTGGCATACACTTGTAACTTTAGTGACTCAGGAGGCTAAGCAAGGCAGGGGACATCACAAGCTCAAAATTTATGTGGGTAACATAGCGAGATCCTATATAAAAAGAGAACCAGGCATGGTGGCAAACACCTGTTGTGCCAGCTGGTGACGGGCAGGAAGACCTTGTGTAAAATTGTTTTAATTAATATAAAAACAGGAGCCACTCTCACACAGCAGTGTATAAATCCTATGCAGAGGAAGCTTGATCCCACATGGCCAACCAGAGTTCAAAACCAGCAGTTGGTGTAATGGCTTTTTCGCTGGACTCCCATGTAGTCAACCGTGGTTTGAGTCCTGGACCTGGTGGCTTAAAACTGATGCTGGGCGCGTGTGCGTGCATGCTCAAGATCCCGAGAGGAGAATGGAGAAGAAGGGACTGCGGTGTGGCCATCCCCCTTCGGGGGTGATTTCTTGCTTTCTGTCTCTGTCTCTCTTTGTCTGCCTGGCGAGCACATGCGCCCTATAGCAAAATAAAACCTCTCCAAAATAAAAAAAACTAGCCCTATCTGCTTGAAAAACATGCTGGGCATGCATGTATGCCTAGGATCCTGACTGGGTTGGAGAACTAGGAGAAAAAGGATTGCAGCATAACCAGCCTCATTGAAAAGGGTTCTCACCCCCGCCCATCTCTCATGTGTATGCACCCTCTAACATATAAAAACTAATAAAAATAAATAATATAAAGTAAAATTTAAGAACAGAAATATTTTTTTCCAAATGAACAGATGTACCCCAAACTTTTTTTGAATTGAGTAATTTTCCCTATAATATTGTTGTTGTTTATATACATGTCTTCGCATTTTCACCCACAATTCTTTATTATATTGTAATCAGTGTCACATTCTCATCAAACCACTGGGATTGCCCATATCAAGGATAACAATGATGTCCATGTGGTCAAAGCCAATAGTCATTTCTGTATCCTTATCTTATTCAACCTTTGGTATCCCCGACCCCAGAGCACAGCTCTCTGCTAGAAGCACTTTCTTTCTTTGACTTCCATGATCCTATGCTCTGCTGTCTTTTTCCTCAATATCAGTGGCTACTCATATTTAGTATCTATTACTCAGTTTAATTATTTGCTTTCATTTAAAACTTCGGAGTACTCCAGAGCTCTTTCTATAATCTAAAAAACAGTTTTTTAGATAATATTTTTAAGAAACCAGCTTTTCAATAGGGAAAAACTAAAAATTATAATACGTTTTGGGGAAATTCTGCAATATTTTAACAAAAATAATCCCTAATTGTTGAGCTTCCTCTACAAGGCAGAGTACTTAATATCTTAGCATTTCTACAGGGGGAATAATTTTCACCATATTAAAAATGAAGAAATCTTGGCTTGGAGAATCAAGTAATTTATAAAAAGTCACAAAATCTAGTAAGTAATTAAGCAAGGATTTATCTCACTCTATTTAGCTCCATATTCCACATTCCTCCCACTGTGTTCCATTTTAAATTCAGTTATATAGTAGACCATGTCTTTCAATATGTCCTAGAAATAAAGTTAACAAATATGCACTGGATTTATAAGGTAATTAATAACCATACCAAAAGAATGTCTATGTAAATTTTTAAGAAGATTTTCAAGTAAAATGCCAAAGATGCACTAACAGTTCTATCTTTTTAAATTAATGGATTATATCAAGGTAAAGAAAGCAAAGGCAGGACCAACAGGTGGCGTAATGGTTACGTGACTGGACTCCTAGGTAGCTGACCACGGTTCGAGTTCCAGATCCAGCGGCTTAAAACACACTGGGCATGTGGGCATGTATGCCCAAGATCCCTAGAGGAAAATGGAAGAGAAGGAATTGTGGCATAGCTATATCCCCTGGGGATGATTTCTTGCTCTCTGTCTCTCTGTCTCTCTCCATTTCTATGGTGAGAGCACACACCCTATAGCAAAAATCTCTCTTAAAAAATACAGAAAAGAAAGCAAAGACATAGATAACTAATTGAGTAACTCAGTCAATACAACTGATTATAAAACAGAGATTCAAGCATATCTTAAGATCTAAAATGTTGGGTTATAACAATCTAAAAATATATCAGATTATTAGATGTAAAGATTAACTCCTAGATTCAAAAACATCAAATGTAGGGAACTAGCAGTTAGTGTAATGGCTATGTCACTGGACTCCCACGTAGTCGACCGCGGTTCGTGTCCCGGACCCGGTGGCTTAAAACTCACGCCAGGCGCGTGTGTGTGCGTGCCCAAGATCCCGAGAGGAGAATGGAGGAGAAGGGAGGAGAAGGGATTGAGGCATGACCATTCCCCCTGGGGGGTGATTTCTCGCTTTCTGTCTCTATGTCTCTCTCTTGTCTGTCTGGCGAGCGCACGCGCCCTACAGTGAAAATCTCTCCAAAAAAAAAAACATCAAATGTACACAAATGTAAATAACCACAGTCCCTGGGGAAAAGATTCAGTGACTTAAACTAAAAACCATTAATATCTTTGTGTAACATGGTGGCCAAGACTATTCAAAACAATTACAGTAAGCATAAGTGACATTGTTATTGACCATAGTAAGAGGTTAATAGTACTATTCCCCATATCTGTAAATAACATTTTTAGTTCTAGTAATTATATTTTAATTGGTTAAAACCTAGGAAGAATGCAAGTCACTAACATATCTATTTCATTAAGTCCAGGATAGAGAAAGTTTCACAGACAATAGGTAACCCCAAGATTTTACAAATTGGTTAGATAACCCATGGGCAATAGAGAGTCCATAAAACAGTGCATTCATTATGGACTCAGTCTCATCAGAATTGGTATCCACCATTTGAAAAATCATCATCACATCTAATCTAGGAGTTCCTGTCTTTACTTACCGCTACTCCTGTCTTGTAAAGGAGGTAATGCACAGTCTGTGTAACGTCAGCAGCATGCATTAAATTATGATAAGGATTTTTATGCTTGCTGTATCCTACTTCCAGGGCTTCCACAAAAGAGACAAGTGCAGAAATGGGGATCTGAAAGAGAGAAGATTAAATGACTGGCAACTTAGTTGCTCTAAGTGAAGAAGAAACAGCCTAAGGCATCCCAACTCTCCTTTATAGAGCCATAGCATATCCCTTGAGGAAATGAGAACTTTCCATTGTTAATAAAAATCACTGAAGAAATTACCAGGTAATTTGAAAATATAACAGAAAGTCCCTAATTGAAGAATATTATGCCTTGTAAATTGTTCTTCATTGCTCAATTCAGAGCCCCTGGAGAATGACACAGAATTATCTCAAAGATATTTAGTTTTATTCACATCTAAAGCAATGATTTCTGATATACATGTGGAAAACTGAATTATTGGTGACTATGCTAATTTCCTTGCTTTTATTTACTTTTAAACACCCTTCCTACCTCATCCCAAGTGGAAAGAAATGTTACACAGGACACCAAACAACACTGTAAACAATACTGAGGAACATGAAAATAACACTCAGAATTAGTACCAGTTTGGGGAATTATTATTTGTAACATAATATCAGTGGAATGAGATTTTTCCAAATTGTAAGTTGCCAGTAATTAATTGCAAAGTAATAAAAATAAGAACCTATTTTTGTTCACACATATAACAGATAATAATGTTCTAGTTTTGATTTGGGGATTTGGATTTTGCTTTTGACTTGTGGGGTTTTGTTTGTTTGTTTTTCTGTTATGTCCAATACATATGCCCATACCTTTAAAAGAGCATTTTTTCCAGGAATCAATATTTCCTTCAATACTAGTGTATGTTTGCAATAATTTTATAACTTAAGATTTCTGTGTTGTTTCCCACAAATAAATAAGATATGCTGCATAGTAAGTCTTCATTTATTTCTCAAGAAATAAAAGACTCAGAACAGTATTTCCAACTAGCCTAATTGTTCTTCCATCTGAAATAAATGTAATATACATGGCTTCCTTTATTGGTGGCAAAAAGTCAATAATAATTGCAAAACGCAAAATTTTGTAATTTGCAAAATACAATATTAGGGGACCCTGGATGCATTCACTGTACTAGATTTTGGTATCAATTTCATGATTTAGGGTAAATTACCCAGTATAAAGCTAGAGGGAAAGTAGAGGGTATGTGTTCCTGGAAACCAACAATCATACTAGTAGGAAAACATAAGAAAAATAGTGCTGGGGATGCTTCTGAGATTCCATACTCATTCTTCCTTAGGCACCTTCTCCTATTCTATTTCTTTTCTTTTTTTTTAAGAGAGATTTTTGCTATAGGGTTTATGTGCTCAATGGAGACACAGAAAGATAGTAATAAACCCACCGCTCTACCCAGAGGAGATGGCCATGATACAATCCCTTCTCCATTCTCCTCTTGGGATTTTGGGCATGCAGGCACATGCACACAGCGTGAGTTTCAAGTCACCTGGTCCTGGAATAGAACCATGGTCGACCATGTGAGAGTCTAGCATCATAACCTCTATGCAACCTCCTGGCCTCATTCTTCTTCTTAACATTTGTAGATTTCTTTTTCTTTTCTTTCTTTCTTTATTTTTATTTATTTTTATTTTTTGAGAGGTTTTTGCTATAGAGCATGCAGGCTTGCCAGAAAAACAGAGAGACAGAGAGACAGAAAGTGAGAAATCATTCCTCCCACCAGGGGGATGGCCATGGCAATCCCTTCTCCTCCATTCTCCTTGTGAGATCTTGGGCATGCACATACATGTGTCTGATGTGAGTTTAAGCTACCAGGTCCAGGACTTGAACCGTGGTAAACTACATGCAATACAGCCATTACACCATCTGCTGGTCCCCCACCATTTGTAGATTTAAAAACAAAAATGAAATATGGCCTCTAAAAGGTCAGAGACAAATTTATTACCATTTTTTAAAATACAGACACAACAAACCTAGGTTTCTTGGGTTGTTCTTTAGAGATCTATGAGCCACTGAAATGCTAGGTAAGAATGTATGTATGTGCATGGGAGCTTTGTTCTGAGGCAAGGGCCTCCAGGATTCCATTAGAATTTCATAAAAGTCTTTGACACAAAGCAAATTAAAGATATAAGAACCATTGTCATAACTATTCATGGTCATGTAAGAAATAGATCCCAAAATACATGATCCTTAGGAAAGTGATAGAGTCAAGTTGTCTATAGAAATCAGTAGGTTATATAGAAAAACACCTGCGTCTTCCAAAGGCTCTTTCACCTGCTGAGAGAAGTCTGAGCAGCTTTATATGATAGATATTGGCCAGGCTCCCTTAAGAACCTGAGGGGGTTGAACACTGGAAGCAATTTACACTCTATTTAAAGTTGAAGAATTAATCTGGAGCATGAATGGCTGGGAAATACCAATCATCTGTCACAGATGATAAGTGAGAGTATTTATCTGAATGAGCCAGTGGTAGAAAAAATAGTTTACAGAGACAGTGGATGCATACTCTGTCTCCATTACTCTCTCTCTGACAGTGGTGGTTGATAGTACACAGTCATACTGAAATGAGATCTGTAGGCAGAGCCTGGAGGGCAACTATGCTATTTCAGGTGTTGGGTTGTACTTCCAGGAAGACTGGAACCTGAGTCAGCTTCTCCAGCTTTCTCCAGTCAACGAGATCCACCAGCAAAAGTGTATTACTTCTCATCACAGAGAAGAATTCACAGCAGCAGCTATCCCCATGACCTGTGAGTCACCCAAAACAGTTTTTGGTCTGTAGTAAAAGGATTATTTTGGCCTTAGCCCCAAATCCTATAAGGATGAGTGGAGGAGAGTCCGACCTGGCGGGGTCCCAGGATCTGTCTGAGCCCGCCCCCTCTCCTCCCTCGCGACCCCCCTCTCTAACTCCCCAATATACTACTATAAAAGAATTACATAACTCTCTTATACATCCTGAGTATATGATAAAATCTTCCAGGAAGGCTCCCCTTTGCTCTGACCACCTACTGTTAATTACAATACTTTACTTGGAGGGTCACAATGGAGGATGTAATGAAGTCACATCTAGGCAGCAATCTTCCTGACCTTTGGAAGGCCCAGGGCACTCCCGCCCCACTATGGCTAATGTTCTAACAAAATACATAGCAGTGGCACCACAGGCCACAAACTCACCTTAAAGTCCTTCATTAACTTGCTAATCACTCTATGGCCAGTTGAAAAGGTGGTCCCAGCCCTTACCTAGTAAACAGTAAGTTTTACCCCTTTAAGATATATTAATTTTCCCTGAATTAAGTTTTAGATCCCTATACAATTATATAAGTTCCATTCTTTATTAAGATCCATAAGAACTAATATCTATACTTGAGATTTTCTTTTCTCAGCGCCATTCCCGGTAATTCCAAGATGTCTGCTGCACCGCATCAGCTGATAATCATCTCTGCTTGCTGAAGCCACTTTCCCGAAACTGCATTCCATGGACACCCACCTACATCAAATGAACAATTGCAGAACTGCACTAGACCCACCCTTAATCCAATCCTGAATGGAAAATTTGTGCCTTATTGTTAAAAAACTTTATGAGCTGATAATTGAAAGATGTAGCCCCTCTCCCACTTACTTGCATGTAACACATTTTCAATAAAAACGCACGATGATTCCTAGCAGTTGTCACTCTTCAGAGAGCGATCTCTGAGGGGTGTCCAGCAAAGGACGTGCATGAAAAAGGCACCAAGACCTTTGTCTTCTTTTTCCCTGCAATGCCTCTGTCGAGTCAACCCACCCCCGCCGAGGCTGGACCCTGGCAGAGGAGCAAATGTGCAGTTTATTTATTTATCTTTCTAATGAGGTACTAACCTTGAAACGGCTGATCAGATCATAGCGTGTGAGTAATTCATAGAAGATAAATTTCAGTGCATGATCCCCACTGGCTTCATTGAGGGAGAAGACATCAAAGGACCACTTGTCCACATCCTTCAGGAGAGGGTGAAAAGGAATACCACATCAGTCCATAGTTGCTTACACAGCTACGTCTCTGCCCACTCTTACATCTGCCTACAGTCTACCAGAAACTCTATTGCCTGAGATTCTAACAGCCTTTCCACTCCCCAACTTCTTCCAGTCAGGCAGTGCTACATAGCATTTACTATTAAAGATTTAAATAGATTTATTACTAATAACAATAATCATAATTTATTGAATGCCTTCTGTATGGTATGCATTATGATTGGTCATAGATACATAATTTCTCCTGAAAAAGAATTCTAAATGATGTCATTAGTCACATTTTTATAGGTGAAAAAACTGTTAAGTTACCTTATCTCTCCAAGACACAGCATGAGAAACATGAGTAAATACTAGGGACACAAATAGAGCCAGTATACAAATATATAGTGGATGCCTGAGCTCAGGCTTCTCATTAAACTGTTGAGCTACTACTACTTAATTCATGAGAACCTAGAGTTCCCTCCTCTGATCTTCTCCCTAACCCACTGACACTATCCAATGACTTCCTCTTTGTCTACAGTTAACTCTTAAGTGTCTAGAAACATGTATGATACAGAATACAAAATAATATGCCATATCTATTTAACTTGCTGAGTCAAAAACATTTGTTTCACAGGGTAAAATATTGCTACCATTTCTCAAGTCACTAATCTGGGATCTAGTCCTCAAATCTGTAAGTCACTTTAGTAAAAAAAAAAAAAAAAAAAAAAACGGAAAAGTAAAACGAAACTGAACACAGACGTTATACACCACCCATGAAGCTCAAAGCCTGCTTTGTCCATAAATAGCTACTTCAAAATATTTGTAAATATAACTAGCTATTTGTAGATACAGTAAAAAAAGGTGTGTTGAAACAATAATTAAAGTTAACAGTCATGTTGTTCCTCACTCCATGGAGTTAAAAATGTATTGATTTAGGACCAACAGATGGCATAATAGTTATGTTACTAGACTCCCACATGGTTGACTGTGGCTCTAGTCCCATACCCAGCAGCTTAAAACTCAGGTCAGGTGCAAGTGAGTATTTGCCCAAAATCTCGAGAGAAAAATGGAAGAGAAGAGATTACAGAATGGCACCTCCCAGGAGATAATTTTTTTGCTTTCTGTCTAGTGATCACATGTACCCTATAGCAAAATTCTCTCAAAAAAGAAAGAAAAAAAGTATACTGACTTGATCTTGACAATAAGGTACCATATGAAACCATACTGGCAACAGGCCAGGTGTCAGATGGTACCCTGGGAGAGCCCTGGGATTTCAAGAACTGCTGGCACTAGTGACTCTCACCCCAACTCTCACTTCATGCCCAAATAACCCATTCATTTCAATCCTGTCCCTTTCCAAACATTCCGACCATGAAATTCATCCCAAGGCCATCAAGGGTTTCTCTCATGGATGCCAGGGCCCAGGAAAACTGAACTGTAAATAAAGAAAACCAAACTTTTCCAAAAGGCTTTTAACAGAACTATTTCAACAAACACTTAGTAGTAAGTGCACCTCAAACTTCAATAATGGTCTCTTCATTAAAATAACTAAAGAAATAGCTATCAGCACTAAATACATTTTTTGTGTTGGTCAGTGTGAAGTGTTTATACACATTTGCAAAACTTCACAACTCTAAGAATATGTGTTGTCTTCCCAGTCTTATAGATGGCAACTTTAGAGACATGAAATAAGTACCTAATGCCATATAGTAAGAGGAAAATAATAACCCCACTGACAGACTTTGGTCATCTTAATGTGGACAGATGACATTGAAACTCAGTCATTTGTGCTCTGACTCAGGACTCATCCCCTAAATGTCTAGATAGGGTCCAGGCCTTAGATAACAAGACAATTTAAGATTATTCCAAGACTGGGGCCAGTAGGTGGCATGATGGTTAAGGGTGCTGGACTCCCACATAATCAACTGTGGTTCAATTCTCAGACCGGGAAGCTTGCTTTCTCTTGTGCTCTCTCTCTCTCTCTCTCTCTCTCTCTTTCTCTCTCTCTCTCTCCCTCCCTCTCTGGTCAAATTAAAATAAATAAATAAGTAAATAAAGTTAAATAATTCTTTTTAAAAAATAAAAAGATTACTCCAAGACCTAAGACTTTACCTAGAGCAATATAATTGGCACTGTCATTGAGTCACATCCATTGTTGAAGTCTTAGTCCCAAGGAAAGGTCACTTAAAATTCAGTAGGTTGGAAAATGCTTTACATGTTTGATAATTTTGAATCCTAATTTCCAGAGTGAGTGAAAAAGAGAAAGGTTCTCTATCACTGGAAATAAAGAGGTTACCATAGTAAAAAGTCAAGACTTAGGGTCATCCCTGTGACACAGTGATCAAGCTCTATGCAAGGGGAGGCAGATCCTACATTGATTACTGTGGTTCAAATCTCAGCCCAAGCAGCATGTAAACCATGTGCCCAAGATCCTAATAGGATAGAAAAAGGGGAGAAAAGTATTGTGGCCTGACCAGGCACACATGAGGCTGTCTCTCTCTCAAACACATCCAATCACCCTTAGGCACTAAAAAAAAGTCAAGGTAATAGATGGATGAGTGAACGAAGACAGTGAGATGGTGTCTTCTCTGACTCCTCATTTAAAAAAAAAGTTTATGATTCTCAAATTTTAATGTTCTTGGGACCAGCAGTTAGCATAATGGCTATGTTGCTGGACTCCCATGTAGTCGATTGTGGTTCATGTCCTGGACCCGGTGGCTTAAAACTCATGCCGGGCATGTGTGCGTGCATGCCCAAGATCCTGAGAAGAGAATGGAGGAGAAGGGATTGCGGTGTGGCCATCCCCCCTGGGGGATGATTTCTTGCTTTCTGTCTCTCTGTCTCTCTCTGTCTGTCTGACGAGCACACACACCCTATAGCAAAAAGCTCTCCAAAATAAATAAATAAATAAATAATGTTCTTCAGACCTACTTGTGGCAACAGATTCTCAGGTAGATTCCAAAGAATTGACATGTGAGGCCTCAAATCTGCATTTTAACAAGGAGTCAATTTTATTGCCTTAAACCATTCACCTTTCCTTACCAAATTTTGCCCAAGGACAACTCCTATAAAAAAGCTGCAAGAGGGCCTAGCAGATGATGTGGGGGTTAAATTACTGGATTCCCACATGGTTGACTGTGGGTTGAGTCGTGGACCTGGCAGCTTGCCTTCTCACTTTCTCTCTCTCTTTCTCTGTCTCTCTCTGGTGAGTATACATGCCCTGTAGCAAATTTAAAAATAAAGATAATGATAAATAGGATTCAATATTTAAAAAAAAAAAAAGAAGCCCAAGAACTTCTATAAGTCTAACATAAAGAAAACCTGTATCTCCTCATTTCCTCCCACTTTAACTGGGAGCCTATCTAAGTTGTCACTTCCTGAATCATAGGGCAGTTGCCCTTCTGAAGAGCACACATTTACATTTCCAGTAAGCTCACCAAGAAGAGTAGATATAAAACATCTCAAATTAGAAGATTTTATAGGTTAAATGGAAAACACTTAAAAAGAGCAAAATACAATAGGTTTCAACTTTAGAGATTGGTAATGGTAAATTATTCTCTTACTTACATGTCATTTTTATGCCGTGTTCTTACATTAGCCCAAAGGTTAACATGACAGTAATACAATAATTATTTATTGAATTGTATTCTCTCAGTCTTTGAGGACAATTTCATTAACTGAAGAAAACAGTAGTGATTCGATGTAAACTGTTGGCAATGAAGTGGAAATAACCTTTGTTTTCTAAAAGACATTACATTTAAAAAGTAATAGAAACTATTTCTGTGATCACTCCATCACTTCCTACATACCACAAAGAAAACAAGGATCTAGGAAAATGGAAAAATACTTTGCAAAGAGGTTTTGAACCTTCTCAATGAATGGCGTACAGGGCTGAAAGCACTAATAGCAGCTTTTATCTTAATGTGCACATCAGCAATGTGTGTACATAAGGATAGCAATTTAGAGAGTTGTGCTTATTCCTTCTCAGAATAGTGTAAATACTTTCCACTCAGAAAGACAACATGTGTGCAACTTAGAATTTCTTTCCTCTAAGTATAAAATAACACATGCATATCACAGGTTGCTCAATTTATTTATTTACTTTGGGTATTCAGCATAGAAAAGAGACTTTGATTTGGAAAGAAACATTTTCATAAATGCCTTGGAAAAAGTATACCCACCTGCATTTATGTTCATGATAAAGGAAGAAATTAAAGATGAAAGATCCTGTTATTGTTTCTAAGACTTTTGCCAAACATTTTCGATTTAATTATGAAAATCAATTCAATTTCATAGTGGTTGTTATGAAACATCAGATCTCATGAAGTGAGTTCGCTGATTAAATGTGAAATATCACTCTAAACTATTGATGAATTATTCACTAAAGTGGAAGTTTTAAAAATGTGAAACACACACACCTTATTGTATCCTTCGTGAGCATCCTTACTCATAAGTGAGTTAAGAAGCAACAGATGATGTAAAGACAGAAAAGGAGAAGTGATAATCTGTATTTATATGATCTCAAAAATTCAGCTACTGGGAACCAGCAGTTAGCGTAATGGCTATGTCGCTGGACTCCCACGTAGTCAACTACGGTTCACGTCCCGGACCAGGTGGCTTAAAACTCACGCCGGGCGCGTGTGCGTGCGTGCCCAAGATCCCGAGAGGAGAATGGAGGAGAAGGGATTGCGTCGTTACCATCCCCCCTGGGGGGTGACTAAGATGGTCCCAAGGGGCTTTGTCCTTCCATTAAAGTAATCAAGAAGCATTCCCACTCCCATTCCACTAATAGGTCATTCAACTTCTGCAAATAAAATTAGGTAATACATTTTCCAGGTGTCAGAAAAAGATAATGATTGTTTTAGTAGAGTTCAGAAAGCTATATCACTGAGCAAATGAACCAACTCCATTTATAGACACCATGCAATGTAACCAGCCCAGAGACCCCCAAATCAGATTCAGCACATCTAGAATACTCTTCAACCAATGGATTTGAATGAACATCTGCTTAGAAGAATGAATTTACTTTGGGATTCTTAATAGAGGGTCTATCCAATTCTAACACCTGACTGATAGGGAATAATTCTGCAAAATCTAGCCCATTTAAACCCAAACATCTGTGTTACTTCCCATAGAACATTTGGCTCAGTAAGAATCTTGGGAACATAGTAGGATAAATGGAAAATACAAGGACTCTGAAAGAATATATTATGCAGTAAAAGATTAAGGGCTTACCATGTCCTGGGAACTCTGGCACCAAATCTTAGCTTTGTCTCTAATTAATTCTGTCTTTTAAAAATCTCACTAAGCCTTAGTTTCTTCATCTATAATATGGACTTGGTGTGGACAATCAAATAATGGTACAATTACAGTCAATAAAGGTCCACTAAATATTGAATATTTATAGCTATGACATATTTGATTTACTATGGTCGATTTCAGATGCATCTCATAATGCTAGACCACTGTATAAAATCTAAACTGCTCTAAGGAAATCAAAAGGAATTAAACTCAGAGAGTTTGATTTTTTAAACAATTGGAGCCAGCAGATGGCATAGTGGTTACATTGCTGGACTCCCACATAGCCAACTACAGTATGAGTCCTGGACCCAGTGGCTTGAAAATCACAATGGGTGCATGTTCGTGCATGCCCAAGATCCTGGGAGAAGAATGGAAGAGAAGGGAAGGGATTGTGGGATGGCCATCCACTGTGGGGGGCAACTTCTCACTTCCCTTCTCGCTGTCTCTGTCTCTCTCTCTGGAAAGCAGACATGTCCTTGTCTGTCAAAGGAAAAATACCTCTAAAAAAAAATTAGGGATATAGGGTCAACAGGTAGCATAGTAGCTAATGCACTAGACTCCCACATGACCAGTGGTGGTTTGAGCCCCAGACTAGATGGCTTAAAAATCACACCAGGCACATATGTGTGCATGCCCAAAATCCCAAGAAGAAAATGGAGAAAAAGGGACATGACCATCCCCCCTTGGAGGTGGTTTCTTGCTTTCTCCCTCTCTGTCTCTCTCCAGGAAGTGTATGAAACCTATGGTAAAAAGCAGAAAGGAAAAAAAAAGAAAAGAATAGAAAATTAGGGAGACAAAGGCTAAAAAGACAGTGATATTGTTAGAACTATTAAGAAAAATAATGAAATTAAAAAGTCAGGTATAATGAAGAAAAGAACTATAAATGAAAGCTTCTTATTTTCTAACAATGACTTTAACTCTACAATATAAAAACCTTTCCATTGGTTTACCTTTAATGCTTCAATAACAGCTGGTGGGTAGCTCAGTCCAACCATGTTTGATGTCCGTCTATACATTCTGGCAAAGTCATAGAGAGAAAATGTAATGGGACAGTTTACAAAGAAGGATTAGCAGTCCACAGACATACCAAATATTGATAAATAATGGGAAGTCATGTCATCTAGTGACTTAAGGAACCTAAAATTCCCTTTTAACATTTTTCACAGTCACTCAGGAGGCCTAAGTTTTATACTTAACCAAAATAAAATAAAATAAAATAAAATAAAGCCACTCCAGGCTTGTGAACCACTGGAGACAAACAAAGAAATTAAGTCTCTTTGCCCCAGGTTGTAAATTAAATTATTAAAATGGGTCACCTCTTCTGCCAGAGTGAATTATAGTACAGCATGGACAGTATGCAGTGTAGTACTTCAACCTGAGTGAAGAACTCCCGTGGGCAACCCATTTAGAAGAGCCGGTTCTTTAGAACTGTCATAGACAAGAAAGAAAAATGTTCCAGGTAAACCTTGGACTCACCATGACATATCTCCAATGTGTAATTGTGTAATAAGAATGAAAGGAAAAACAAATCTATTTCTGGGGAAGGGGGAGCAATTCAATTTCAAAGACCAAAATGGCTAAGAAAATTGAAATGTCATAGAGTATGCAAACCCCTTAAATGAGCTGTCCCCTCTGGGTCAGCCACTTTGAGGCATCCCAGATCTGTTCTGAATGTAGACACCATCCACATATTTCAAAGGATGATAAATTAGATGATTTTCATTTTCAAAAATTAGAGCTAGGACTCAAATGAGTTTCTTTGGTTAATGAAAAGAATTCTGAGTAAAGGCAAAAGCTTGCTCTAATGATGCTACACACATCAAAACAGAGATGTGTTTGCCATTTCTCATCTAAGACTATTTCTTAAATGAAAAACAAAATTTTCAGTATTTACAAAGATATTAAACCTATATTAAGCAAAACTTTGTTATTGGAATCTTGTTTCTTTCGCTGCTTTAGTCACTGAAAGACATAAATGACATCTTTACCTTTCCACAAATATCCCAGCCTGCACTGCATGGACGATACTCTTGAACCTGGGCTTTTCTTCACTCCTTCTGAGCATCATCCCCATCTGCCGCGTGAAGGTAGAGGCCAGCCAGTCTCGAACCTCAGAGGGCACAGCGTCTGACTGAATGTCGCTGAGCTCATCTTCTGTATCCAGGAGTCGCCTGAATATAAGAAATAGAAACAGGACACTGAGATTAAATCTGAAGTTAGAGGGCCCACTGTCTAGGAGCCCATAGCCTAGCCCCAGATCCCAAATGGCCAACTGCCATTCAAATTCCATTCCCGAACACTTTCAAAATCATGCTGGGTGCATATGTGAGTATGCCCCAAATCCTGACTGGATAGAGAAATGGAGAAAAGATTGTAGCGTGACCATGTCCCACTAGGAAGCTTTTCCTTTGTCTGTCTGGCAGGCATATGTACCCTCTGGCAATTAAAAATAAATTTAGGGGACCAGTAGATGGCATAATGGTTATGTGGCTGGACTCCAATATAGTTGACTGCTGTTTGAGTCCTAGGCCTGGTGGCTTAAAGCTCACACTGGTGCATGTGTGTGCATGACCAAAATCCCAAGAAGAGGATGGAGATGAAGGGACTGCAGCATGGCCATCCCCCTTCCCCCGAGGTGATGATTTCTCTCTTTCTGTCTGTCTCTCTTTGTCTCTACAGTAAGTACACATACACTATAACAAAAATCTCTCTAAAAAATCAATAAAAATACATTTAAAAAAATCTGAAGTTAGAGCTCTTTGTTCAAAACAGCCACTCCTTTCCACCCCACCTGCATATACAGGTGCAAAGAAACCAAATTAAACTGATTACAAAAAAATATAGTACCTTTTTGGTAAGGCTTGTGAAAATTTACCATTTGTGTTTAGGATGACTCTCTATCAGTGTAGACAAAGGAATAAAGGGATAAAAGGAGTCGCATATACTCTATCTCAGGCTCCTTGGGCAGCAGCCAAGCTATTCACAGGAACACCCAGTATTTTCATTTTTAAAAAGGTTCTGGAATTTTATCAGAATTTAAACCTTCCACCTAAAATTGCATTCACAGGGAGAATTAAATTAGTTTATCGATGGACCATGTGGCAACATTTAAAAAAAAAAAATGGATACTGACTGTGCAAAGTATTACCCAAATCACAGCAATCCAGTCCTTTGAAGTAATGATCCTGATATCAACAGATATCCTTTCTCATTTGACAGGATGTTATAACAACTTACATGTCTAATATCTAGAAAAATTTCAAAATATTACGATTTCTTGTTTGATCATAATGATTTAAGTCATACTTAGTTGATTTTTCAAACTTGTTACACGTAAGACCACTAGAAAGGAATATAAATTGTAACTGTAACAATAAAACCTACAGTTTCATTTATACTTATATTAAACCCTATAAAAAATAAGGCATAAAAGCAGGTATCAATGTAAGCTCTCTCTCGCTCTCTCTCTCTCTCTCTCTCTTAAACTTTATCTTTAAACACTAGATTGAGGGGAAAGGGACAAAAACATGACATTTGGAATAAACTGTAATATCAAATTTTCTTCCATTAGCAACCAACCATGTCACCCAAAATATCAACCACACAATCTTTAGATTTTAGTGAAATACTTTCAGATCAGAATTTGGCAAAGAAAAGTAAGCTATAACAGCTACTGACAGAGAAGTCTGTATGAATCAGAGGAAAAAAATTGTTCATATTCGACATTTGTCAAAGGAAAGGCAATTTTGGTACTTTCAACTGTGTTTAGTAACTGAAATCACTTTAATAATCTTAGATAATTCAGGTGGAAAAAGTCTTCCAGGAAACTCAGTAACATGTTTAAGAATGAAAAACAAATACTGAGTGCTTAAGAGAGAAAAATGCTTCTTGGGCACTTCAAGAGCACCTGTTTACTGATGACTATTGTCCAGTTAAAACATAAATGCAATTTTAGACTGACACTAGCAATATGCAATAATTACAGCAGAACTCTATATCTGATAATCTCAAAAGATTATTTTTTAATTACTGTTTCTTCTCTTACATTGTTTTGCTTCACTATTATAGTGGCCATTTGAAATAAATTCTACTAACTCCTTTTATAATGAAAAGGTAAAAAGGATAAATGACTTGTTCAAGTCTATCCCATATGTGAATACCAATGCTTCAGAACCAGTAACCCAAATGCTACTCCACACATGCCATGGGGGACAATGCTAGAAATGCCACTTAATAGAAAATTACTATCACAGTATTAATTTTCCTTGTCATTTTTACCTTACCTGGTTTCATCGATGTATACAGACTCAAGCACTGTGGCTGCATATTCCAAATTCTTCTTAAGATCTACCACTGAGGCCTCCCCTCTCTCTAATTGTTTGACCAAAGATCGTAACCTAGGGGGAGAATATAACTTCATTAGAATAAATGAAATGAAGAATACATCCTACAGTTATAATGGCACATTTCACAGGCATTGAATATTCTTATTTATTTCAATAAATACAAAAGGGAAATAGTGACAGGTCTAAAGGAGCAAGTTATAAAATAAATACATACATTTTTGCCACTGGAGAGCAAGAACAAAATTTCCTCATTAGCGGGACCAGCAGATGGTATAGTGGTTACATCGCTGATTCCCACATGACCAAACATGGTTTGAATCCCAGAAATCCCAAGAGGAGACTGTAGGAGAAGGCATTGTGGCATGGTCATCCCCTCTGGAGAATGATTTTTTGATTACTGACTGTCTTTCTGATGAGTGCATGCACCTTATAGCAAAAATCTCTCTTTAAAAAAATTCTCATTAGCTAGGCACTGATCATCCTCAACACTTTCTAGCTATCTTCTATCTTTATGAGTTTTTAAATTATCTTTTTTTTCCCAATTTGCTAGAGGGTATGTGTGCTCACCAAAGAGAGAGGGAAAAGTGAGAAAAGCATCCACCCATGTGGATGGTCTTACCTCAATCTCTTCTCCTCCATACCTGCTTCTGGGATTTCAGGCATAAACAGACATGTGCCTGGTGTCTTTTTCAAGCCCATTGGGTCTGAGTCTCAAACCATATAATTGGTATGTGGGATTCAGTCACCTTAACCACCACACTATTGACAATCTCGCTAAATTATCAATAGTTTTGACTTTTCTCTGATTTTTATTTTTAGTGTTCTAATTGGATATAGTAACACAAGACCGGCAACATTGTCATCAAACTCCTCTTGAGATTCTGTCCTATTGAAGATATTCTTTTCAGCAGTGGCCAAAGAGAACAGCAGCCTCATGGCCTGTGGCTATTCTAAGACAATCAAGAAAATTCAGACTATTGATGTAACTACAGAGGGTGACAGAAGGAAGTGATGAAAGTAACCTAGTTCACTGGACAGAAACTCTCCAAGAGCAGGCAAATACTCCAGTTAAAAGAATAAATATGGGGATGGATGGTAAATTGAGAAGTTTCAGACAGTACAAAAGAAATAATAAAACAAGTCTTTTTTTAAAAAGAGTTTTTTTTTGCTTTGTTTTGTTTTTGCTACAGGGCACGTGTGTGCTCACCAGAGACATAGAAAGCAAAAAAATCATCCCTCAGGGGGATGGACATCACCTCAATCTCTTTTCCTCCATTCTCCTCTTGGGATTTTGGGCATGCAAGCACACATGTCCAGTGTGTTTCAAGCCTCCAGGTTTGGGACTCAAACCACAGTCAACTGTATAGAGTCCAGTGACATAACCATTATACCACCTGCTGGTCCCAAATGTATTCTCTTAAATTTGTGAATTTTACCCAAAGGATTAGGTATATGTGAAAACAATAAAATGCCTACAGACGATCAAAGTACAGTAACTAGTAACACTATAAATGACAAACAGATTTGGAGATTGGATAATTCTTCAGGTTTTTTGACAGTCGTCAAAGAAAAGAGTAGAAACTTTGAAGACAAACTTGGGTTGCATTCCACTTAACAACATTTTAGTTCTGTAATATTAGGAAATTATTTAACTTCTCTAAATGTTATCTATAAAATGAAGAGGTTGATGTAAAGATTAAATGAAATTGACCTAGAATGTGTGACTCAAGGTTGTTTAGAAGAAAGACAATTGTTATAATTAGGTGATTGTTATGCAATGGATTTGATCCTCATTGGTAACCAACTGAGAAAAAATCTATCATGATACTTAAGATTATTGTAAACTCTCTGTATTCGATAAACGGATTGGTTTATGCAATCTGTTCTCACCTTCCTGATTTCAAATTATCCTCAGGCCTGCATTCATAGAAGAGAATATGTTGACTTCTTGGCAAGATATAAACTACTCCTCTGTTGATCGTCATGAAAATGACCAACAATAAATGAGAAAAAAAAGCTGACATCAACTTTAAAAAAGTAGTCAAGAAAGGTGACTCTACAAAAGAAATATCCAGAAATCTCAGTGATGTAAAATACAAATGAGATTATATTAAGGATACTCTCTATCTGACTTGTGAGTCTCCAACACACAGAAGGGAAATCGGCAAAAGAATTCAGCAGAGGCCTCTGCTGGCTTGGCGGTAAGGCTCAACCCTGTGGATCCACTGGCAGCATTAAGAAGTGTTCTGGATTTCAGAGGCAGAACGGGACAGGGAGTTGGCATGGAAGGACCTGCCAGTCATTCACACACAGTGAACTGCCAGCCTGCCCAAGAACAGAGACTGCAACAGGATCCCTTACTGCTGGCTGTTCCAAATAAGGAATGAAAGCAGTTCAGCAAAACACATTCCTGGCTTAAGTCTGCCTCTAATTCTGCCTCTCACCTCAAGGGTCACAAGTACCTCTAAACTCTTTGAACTCTAATGGCAAAGTAAAATGAAAGTAAATTTAAAGAGTAGAGTTGTTCTCCACCTGCCCAACATGCCCAAGTATACCCATGATCCTGGTAAACTGGGAAGAGCTGAGGAGAGTATCAAGAAATGAGACCCTATTGAGGGTACCCACCTTTCTCTCACTCTCTCTGCCATGAAGGGAATAAAGAAATTTTGAAAAATGCTATAATTCAGATGTTTTCCAAAAACAAATACAAAATTTTAAGACAAATCTTTTAAGACAATGGTTTTTAAGGGATGGATTCATGGGTCTCCAATTAAATGGATTATAGATTCAAGAACTAGCTTTAACTAAGCCATCTTTATAAAATGCACATGTAGTTTAAAACAGATTCCTGAAAGGGGCCAGCAGGTGGTATGGTGGTTAAGACACTGGATTTCCACATGGGTGATAATGGTTCTAGTCTCAGACTTGATGGCTTAAAAATCACACCAGGCATGACTGCGTGTGTGCAAAAAGGCCCAGGAGAAGAATGGAGGAGAAGTGATTGCAGCATGGTCATTTCTTCTGAGGAGTGATTTCTCAATTTCTCTCTCTCTGTCTCCTTTGTCTGCCTGTGGTGAATGCATGTACCCTAAAACACCAAAAATTAAAATAAAAAAGATTCCTGGAAGACATAGTAGATAAACCATAAAGCTAATAATACAAAGACAACAAAATATAAAAATGAATTGACACTTTTTCCTGAAACAAGCTCCTATTCCAGTATAAATACTTCCTATACCACTTTCACAAGCTAAAAATTAGAGTATGTTGAAAACCAGCTGAAATTATTCAGGATATTACATGGACTTCAGATTTATATCCTCTACAGTTAACAATTCTCACTCCTAGGAAAGCACAGTAGTAGGGGAACCAAGTCATAAAGAGCCTCATATTATCATTCCAGCAGGGGGCCAGGATCTCAGACCAGAGAAGGAATGATGTTCCCAGAGTAGGCATCAACACAATCCCATCCAGCAGTTCAGATCCACAGCACTGAAAATCAGCTCCACTGGCAAGTCCCAGTCTTTGGGCCACAATGAGCAAAAATTCAGTGGTATTGGTTTTCTCTCTGGTATAGTCCCAAGCAGTGTCAGCCAGACACTGGGCTTTCACATGTATATATTCAATATGAAAGTCTGACCCGTCCCCCCAAAAAAATGGCTATAAAAAGAAAGCAAAACGCTAACCAAATGGCTTCAACAACCTCAGAGAACAAATGGCTCTGAAGTGAAGTACCTTTAGGATGCATCTGTTTAACTTATAAAATGAGAAGATTCACCAACATTCTATCCTGGCAGACAGTGAAAGGAACAGAGGATAACCCACCCTTTCAGCTGACCTCCACTTCTCTTTTTTCAAGGACAACTACACAGAAAAAAAACAAATATCAATGAAAAAATTCCACCAGGAAGGCAGAGAGAGAATACAGCACTCAAAATAGAGATAGGATGCACTCTTGAAAAAAGAACCAGTAATGAAAACAGAAGTAAATTTTAGGAGCATCTGCCATGTTCAATAAAATTCAAGAAAAAGAAAGGTGAAAGCTGAAATTGATATAATAAAAACTGAACATGTTGAGAGAGAAGAAATTAAAAAGAAACAAAAGATGACAATATAAAGACAAGTTCCTTTGTTTTGTTTTTTTAGATTTTTACCATACGGCATGTGTTTTCTCCAGAAAAGAGAGAGAGATACAGAGAGAGGGAAAGTAGGAAATCACCCCCCACCCAGGGGGAGGGGGATGGCCATACTGCAATCCCTTCTCCTCCATACTCCTTTTGGGATCTTGGGCACACATACACACATGCCTGGCGTGATTTTCAAGCTACCGGATCCAGGACTCAAACTGCAGTTGGCCATGCGGGAATTTAGCTACCTTAACTACCACATCACCTGATGGCACCAAGATTTTTTTTTTTTGTTAAAGTAAATGGTGCTAGGGTTTAGATGTACCCAGCCTCTGTCAGGTACAGTTATAGCTACCTCGGTCCACATTGCTGCTAACTTTCTGCTATATTTACCTGCCACACAAACTCTAGGAATTCCAGGTGCTCCTTCTTTCAAATGCCCTTGAGCTTTAGCATAGTGTTTAGGGGCTTGTTGTCCCATTAGCCCCTCATCCACCCTCACCTCTTGCTCTGCACTTCTCATTTAGTACACCCTGCCCTACCCTCCTGTACCTACCAGCTACCTTTTGGTGAAATTGCTATTTCTTGGTAGAACAATTTCAAATTAACTTTTACCACTGCACAATTAATATTCATAAGACTCAAAAATTCCTACAATTCCTGAGAATAAAGACTTTTTGTATATTTTTCACCACAGTGCATATTTCCCTTACATCTGAATCCATCTTAGGAAGCACTTTGTAAAAAAAACTAGTTAGGATCTTTCAGATACACATTATAAAGTATTTTTAAACTTTGTATAGAATAGCTGGAGCAGGAAGGCTTGGCTGCCTTCTTTTGTTTTTCTAGTAAAGTGTGTCTGAATGTTTTTTCATGTGAATTCATTCCATCAAAAAGGTCAGTGTCCCAAAGGCCAGGTCCCATGGTGAACTGTAGCACGGATTTTGGGAAAGATGGATATCTAGATTTTTAATATTATCCAAAAGTATTTTTGGTCTGGGCACCTGAAGGGAATTCATTTTATGAACATCCTAAATAAATTTATAAGGAACTGGTAGGGGAGGTGAATATACAACAACAAAGATAATACAAATAAAGTTTCTCTTCTGAGTGAATGTTCAGTTTCCAGCACTCTATCCATTTCTGTCACTGGGGCTGCCGGATAAAGAAATGCAACACCATTTTAGGAAGAGCTTATGCTTTCAAACTTTGGCAAAATGCCTTTCTGTGAAGGCAGTGTGTAATTCCATTGTGGATACACCATTACTTCTTCACATGAGCCTTTCATTTCTCCACATAAACTCTTTGCTCCATGTGCTTCTTCGATGCCAGGCCTATGATGAAATGCCATGTCCCTTCAGCTTTCTGTGCCCAAATCCAGAGCAAGCCTGGGTGTAGTTTCCTTCAAGTCATGGCAATATATGAATACATAAAGGTGCTCAAATAAAGGAACTAAGTGAGGAAGGCATAAACACTACAGTTTTGGAATTTGAAAGGTAGTTGGGGTGGAAAAGAAAGTTTTTGTTTGTTTTTTTTTTTTGTAAGAGAGAGATAATTCCTAGGATCTATTTCTTTTTTTTTTTTTTTTTTTTTTGGGGGGGTTTTTTTTTTTTATTAG
>NW_006209511.1:1147567-1149084 GCF_000334495.1 Tupaia belangeri chinensis | reverse complement strand
TGGAGAGGTTTTTTTTTTCGCTATAGGGCGCGTGCGCTCGCCAGACAGACAGAGACATAGAGACAGAAAGCGAGAAATCACCCCCCAGGGGGGATGGTCACGCCGCAATCCCTTCTCCTCCATTCTCCTCTCGGGATCTTGGGCACGCACGCACACGCGCCCGGCGTGAGATTTAAGCTACCGGGTCCGAGACGCGAACCACGGTTGACTACATGGGAGTCCGGCGACATAGCCATTACGCTAACTGCTGGTTCCCCCTAGGATCTATTTCTTGACAGAATAGTTTAAAATGAGCTCTTTCATCACTGGTCAATTAATAGCCATTAATCTCAAAACTTTCTAAAATTCCTGAATTTCATTAGAAAGTAGTTACTTAGTGGCTTAACTTTGTAACTTAGAAAACTGTCCTAGGCTGGACTGGGTACTATTCCCTACCCAAATGAGGGCAGGAAAGCCCCACAGTACTACATGTTGAGTGTATGTACATTTGTTTAACTTTAGATGTTGCTAAAAATGAAACTGTCAGAAAAGCACAAGCAAAAATAAATTGGAATAAAATGCTACGAAACCCACTTTTCTATACTTGTCCATTCTGCCCAAGATTATTCCCTCTGAGGAAGAGGAAGCAGCTCTTCAAATGCCAGTGTGGCCACAATGGTTACTGTCTCCAGCTTTGTTCAGTTAGAAGGAATGATAAAAGGAACTGGATCTTTTATAGAACTTGCCCTGTATATCCCAATGAATCATGAGCCTTAAAACTCATTTGAATAAAACAAAAAGAGCCCACTTTAGCTCATCACATCCGTGTATTTGTAAGGCATAGGCATCTCTGCGTGCTTTTCACACACCTGCCTCCTCCGCATCACTCCCGTCTACTGTCACTTATCTAAATGTCATAGAAAATAACTTAAAACAACTCCTCCAAATGAGAGGCTCCAAAGAGACTTAGAGGCTTATATCTTAATACCACCTGATGATGCCATCTGAGCATTCTTTTGGTGATTTGTTTGCTTCTATAATTGACAACTGGTTAAAATGTAGACACTTAAAACACTCACTGATACTTTCTGGGTGCTTCCTGTGTGCAGGCCCGATAGCAAGATCTGGCAATAGAGAATGCACTGCCTTCCCTCCGAGATGGCAGAAGTGAATCAGTACCTGTGAGGCAGTACTAGGAGCAAGATGGCAGAGGCGTGAGGGTGAGCTGAGAAAGCATAGACGTAGCTAGTGAGTATTAAAATTTTATTTCATTGAAATTAGGCTTATCTGGGAACCAGCAGTTAGCATAATGACTATGTCGCTGGACTCCCATGTAGTTGACCGCGGTTCGCGTCCCAGACCCGGTGGCTTAAAACTCAGGCCGGGCGCGTGTGCGTGCATGCCCAAGATCCTGAGAGGAGAATGGAAGAGAAGGGATTGCAGCGTGACCATCCACCCTGGGGGGTGATTTCTCGCTTTCTGTCTCTATGTCTCTCTCTGTCCGTCTGGCGAAAACCTCTCAAAAAAAAAAAAAAAAA
>NW_006209511.1:1146497-1146749 GCF_000334495.1 Tupaia belangeri chinensis | reverse complement strand
TATTTCCCCCCCTGCCCCTCTGGCGAAAACCTCTCAAAAAAAAAAAAAAAAAAAGAAAAGAAAAAGAAATTAGGCTTATCTGATACTCTGAACAATTTGTGATAGTAGAAACAGATGATACTAAGAATTTCTGTGGAGGCGGCCAGGGCTCCGCCCTGCATGCCGCACGCCGATTGGCCGTCCGGGGCCGGCCCCCCCTGCCTTTCCGGCGCTGGATGGCCCGGCTTGCGTCTGCAAATGGCCACTGGGGGC
>NW_006209511.1:1136743-1143655 GCF_000334495.1 Tupaia belangeri chinensis | reverse complement strand
GAGGCATGGAGGGCAACCGTGGATGCCAGGGACAATGTGGGAGGAGGATGTGTCATAGCAGAGGGAGGGGGATGGGGAATCTAGGATGGCAAAACAAAAGGCAAGGTATGTAGGACATAAGAATTGGGAAATTATTTGCTGAGAACATGTATGTTGATGTGCTTGATTGAGCCAATGCACAGTGTATTTTGGATGGAAAATTCATTTGTGTGTTGTGATGGAAAAAAAATTATAATAAAAAAAAATAAATTATAAAAAAAAAAAAACATACTCTGATTGGCCACTTCCCATAAAGGCCACAGTGACTCCCCTTCAAAACCTCACCTTCAAAACCATACTCTGATTGGCCACTTCCCATAGCAAATCGGTGAGCTTAGAATCCCTCAGATTTGCATATCCGGCACCTCATGATTGATCCACAAAAGCAACCAATCATAACCCACTTTTACAATCCTTCATTCAACCAACATGTACATATATAAAACCACCATCCCTGGCCCACAATAAACGGACAACCCTGAAGAGTTGTAACACTGTGTTGTCCCTGTCTTGTAACATTGCCCTGGAAATATTAGATAATAATAAAGAAAGTGAAATAAAAATATTTTAAAATAAAAAAAAGAATTTCTGTGTAAAGAACTTGTTTGGGGCATGTTGTTTCCCCCTTAGTGACCACCAAAACATGAATAAGAATAGTGCCAACAAAATTATGACTAGCAAGAATAGCCTAGTTACATAGATTTAATCCTTTGTTAATGCCTCTAATCAAAGAGAATTTTACTTCTATGAGTTGCAACAATACATGCTTAGAGCAGATATACAATATATAACAAAATAGATTATTGGGCTCAAACTAATTTTTCACTTTAAAAATTTGGTGCCTAGGTTCATATTAATATTTTTATATTTCTAATGATACAAAGACAAAGTCAAATCCATACCCTCAATCAAATGTCAAAGAAATGGGATGTAGATTTTTAAAATTTATTTCTTCCATGAGCAAAAGAGATAGAAAAGCATCCTCAACAGGGTCTTGACAATGCAAACCACCACCAGCTTCAGTCATCCCTGATCATGGGTACATGTGTGCTTACTGTAATCAAAGAGATCTCCAGATGTGAAACCAGAACTTTCTCATGTTGGTCAGCCATGGGAAGTGGATTATTACAGAGAAAATATAGTGAACTAATAATGTCAAGACCTTGGAGTCTCCAGCTGTGGAGAGTGACTAAAGCAGTCTTCTAGAATCAATACTGAAACCTTAGAAGTGTTTTCCTTCACAGCTCCAAAATTTCTGGTTAGGTACTTACAGGATCTAATGGCCCAAAAATTAAAGAATGAGAAGATCTACAGAGGCAGAGCTCCTATCTGGGATTTTCTAAACTTTCTCTGATCGATGTACTGTAAGAGACTGATAGTAACTAAGTTCCTCTCATTTTTGCACACCCCTGACTACATTTCTCACAGCTCACTCTCTGAAGGCCACAATATGTGCCCCAAACACTGGGGTAAGACCTCAGAGACTACAATGTTCATTAACTGTGTGAGGATGGATGACACTAGAACTCCATCTTTGAATAAATTTGGAGAATAGAATGGTGAGTATCAGAAAAGGACACTTCCAATTGACAGACTCTTCATGGTAAGTCAATCAGATAGATTTTGATGTACTTAAAAAGCAAATCTTAAGTAATGATATCTTCAGAATCATGAGACAAAGACTGATCCTGAGGTTCTGAAGCCCCAGCTACCACAAAAGTACCTCCATGATGCTGACCTGCTCTAATATGGAATAGTGATGTGGTCTGGGTTTACCACTAAAGCCAAAGTAACCAAGGATAATCACACCATGAAACCTCAGGTTCAGACCTTCCACATCATGTATCAATCTTAGATGAACACTGGAAAGCTGTGTAAACTATCTTGACTTCCAACCATACCCACAGAGTCTTGGTAGAAGACGCATAGATTCTTGTAGGTGAACATTTACCTGAAGACTTTTGTGAGTGAACAGCAGGGGAAAATGGGGGCAGGGAGGGGAATAGGATGTGTAAATAAGTAGCAAGCAGAGGCAGAATCATATAGCCCCATCTGGGCATATCACTCCCTCATTCTGCCCATTTTGAAAGTATAATACTGATATATTCCTTGGTAATTCTTATGATAGTATATAATACAGTAATTCAAAAACAGGATACTCCTAGTCATTCCTGGCCTAGTAAAGAACTGTTTGCCTGATTTTGTTGCTACTTAAGGCAGACTTTTTTTAAAAAAGAAAATAATTTTAAAAAATTTTCACAATTACACTAAGAAAATCTTTCCTGAAGGTAAACACCTCTCTAAAATTTGACTCTGGGTTAGCAGAACTGATTGGGAAAAAAATATTACCCATTTTATTGACCATTATTCTATAAGAGAAAAATAAAAAGAATGAAAAAGAAAACCCAAGCATCAGTCAGAATTCACCAGACTCTGCTGGGGACTGGAGAGGAAGAAGGAGATAAATCCTGCCATGCTGCCAAGAGGAAAGTTTCAGAAGCCATTTTTCATTTGCAGCTATTCATGTAGAATCACTACCACTTTTCTGTGCTGATAAACATGCCACTTCAACAACATCTGTCTAAATAGATCAAAGACACGTGAAGAACTAAAAACATCCTTGAATGGTGATACTGAGAAAAGGAAGATGAGTAGAAATGACAAGAAAGTTTGTGGACAATTTAGGAAATTTGCAACCCCTGCACTGATACATCTATGTCTAAGTCAACTTAGCCTCATGGTTCCCTCATTTTTCTTCACTGAATTCAGTTCTTCATTCAATCTGAATTGCGTCATGTTGGTATGATTATACAGAGAAGCTAAAGTTCTCTCACCCAGCAAAATCATAGGAATTCTACCATACTGGAAATATAATATGTTTTAGAAAAATAAATTCAAGATTATCTGTTTTCCCACCTTTGATTTTAATTTTAGTTTTCTAATAACAAAAACACAAACTCATGTATTTAAAAGCTTCAGAATGGCTAATGAGATGCAGGATTAACAACAGTCCTCTTCCTTAAATTAATTCTGGAAGAATTACAGAAAGATAAAAGCCCAAGGGTTGGCCACATGACCTGGTGGTTAAGGCAACTGGATCGCATATGGCCAAACATGCTACTTGAATCCCAGCAACAGTGGTTTTAGAAACGTGATGGGTATGTGTGCATGGGTGCATACCCAAAATTCTAAAAGGAGAGAGAGATGGAGGAGAAGAGATAAAGCATGACCATGATCCATGGGAGGTGCTTTCTCCATTTCCTTTTCTCTCTGATAAACACACATGCCCAATCACAAGTTAAAAATAAATAAATAAATAAAAATAAAAATAAAAAAAGAGAGAGTAAAGAAAACAAAAGCAAAATTCAAAAGAAAACTGAGACATTTCACAGGTGACTTGAGACTGCTGTTTTGAATGTGTGAGGATGGTGCATGTTCTTGGCCTGGGACAAGACACAACCCAGTTAGGCTGGGAAGAAATGTTAGTCAAGGAATGCTAGGGTCTTCTATTGTGTCCTTCTCTACCACTGCCTCCAGGTGGCAGCAGCTGCTCCCGCACTTGTGATGACTCAACACTGTAGAGACCAAGAATTCTGGAGAGGTAAGCCAGAGTGGCTTGTCCCACCTTGGGCTCCTCTAAATTCAATACTCATTTTCAAGATGGTCACATAAGGAAACTGAATGTGGAAGGACATATGAGGGAGGTTTTTATGACGAGGCTGGAATTGGAACTCACCACCTCTGTGCAGTTCCCATTGTCCAGAATACAGTCAGGTTGACACACTTTTCCTTGAGAGAAGAGGGAAAATATAGTTCTGTGACAAGCCCAAGAGGAAGAGGAAGAGGGTCAGAGAGTCAGAGAGAGGGTCAGAGAGAGAGTCAGTCAATCACTGCCACACCTAGAAAATGTAATCCTGTCATCAATACTTGTCTTTTTTCTCTTAAACCTGTAGTTTCAACCGTGTTGAGAGGATCAAATGAAATATATATTGAAGTGGATTGTTAATGTTATAATTCTATTAAACTAACAGATGTAACCATCCTAATTATGAGATACCCTACCAACATTCTGACTAAAAAAAGAGACAGGTCTCAAGAGAATTATGTTGAGTGAAAAAAGTCAATTCCAAATGATTATATATGATTCCATTTATATAACATTCACAAGACAACAGAATTATGAAATGGAGGGTAGATATTGTCATGAGTTGTGGGGAAGGGAGATGCATGTAAAAAGGCAACACACAGGACTAGCAGATAGCATAATGGTTACATTGCTGGATTCCCATGTAGTCAACTGCAGTTCTAGTCCTGGACCTGGAGGCTTAAAACTCATATGTGTGTGAGTGCCCAGGATCCCAGGAGAAGAAGGGAGGAGAAAGGATTGTGGTGTGGTGATCCTCTCCACCCCCGAGGGTGATTTCTTGCTTTCTGTCCCTCTGTCTCTCTAGTAAGTCCATGCACCCTATAGTAAGAATCTCTCCCCCTGAAAAAGAAAAATAGTAACCCAAATTATCCACTGACGATAATGTGTATTATAATATTTTAACTGGACATGTACATAGTGTATTAATGTTGAGAAAATTCATTTTACAAGCTGTAATGATAACAGCAATTGAATGTGTAAAAAATTAAACTATGAAAAAATTTTAAAAATAAAAAGCAACCCAAGGAGCCTTGTGATGACAGAATTATTCTGCACATTGAATGTGATAGCAGAAGAACAAACATACACATGCATAGAACTAAATATGCAAATGCACACATGTACCTAATAAATTTGGAGGAATCAATAAAATTGGTGGATTGTACTAAGGTCAATTTCTGGTTTGTAAAATTGTACTGTGATTTTGCAAGTTGTTTTTATTGGGTCTATTGGGGTGTTCTGCAAAGTTCTTTCCTCTTCAAAGGGTGGATCAAGCTGAGCTGCAGGGAGTTGGAAAAAGAGGCAAGGCATTGATGCCATGTTGTTTATTGACTGAGTTTAGTGGGATCTTATAGAATTCTCAGTAGGCTTGCAAAGCCCACAGCAGTGCTCACAAGCGCTTCCTTCCTCTCAGAGCTAAATAGTAATGTCCATTGAGAATGCTCACATAGTGGTTTTATCCCTCTCAGAGTTCACAGTGTGTGGATCTGAGCTGAGCTGAGCCAACCCAAGGCCAACAAGGCTAAGCTAATGGAAACAAGGCCAAGCTGAGCAGGGCTACCTACTAATGCACATAGCATTAGCTGACAAGGTGCTCATTTCTCTTAAGAGGGTTGCAAACAATAGTGGCTCATTTCCAAAATCAAACTGTCATACACACACGTACATTATGTCAATGGAGTAAAACAGCAAAGTCATAATTATAAGTGCAGTACAACTAATAACATAAATTGCTTACCCTATGAACTTCAAATATAATAAGGTAGGAGGTGAGGGAACCAGACTAAACCATCCTGAATCCATGTGCAATACATGAGGGAAACTGAGCAACGGGTACATGGTAGTATTTTCTTACAATAATGTAAATCCACGATTATCTCAAATTCAGAGTTTAATTTTAAAAAGTCATCTAGTTCAATGGACTATTGATGATAACAGGCTGTATATTAGGTCATAATTATAAGTGCAGTACAACTAATAACATAAATTGCTTACCCTATGAACTTCAAATATAATAAGGTAGGAGGTGAGGGAACCAGACTAAACCATCCTGAATCCATGTGCAATACATGAGGGAAACTGAGCAACGGGTACATGGTAGTATTTTCTTACAATAATGTAAATCCACGATTATCTCAAAATTCAGAGTTTAATTTTAAAAAGTCATCTAGTTCAATGGACTATTGATGATAACAGGCTGTATATTAGTTGCCTTGTCCCAGCTGATTTTTTATAGATGTTGCTGTTCAGGTGGCCATTAGTGTTTTTCAGAGTCTTCTGTTCAGCAGTAGGAAGGAATGGATAAATGTCCACTGTGAGCAGTTAAGCCTGTTCCATGACTCTGAAGAGGATCTAGTGAAGGCTATAACCAGTGATGTCTGGAGCATGGTGAGAACATGACTTAACTTGAGGAAACCATGAGAAAAACAAATGGAGGTTCTCAAGAGCAACAGAACACACTGAGATGTTAGCAAATGGTCATTACACTAACAAGATGAAGAAAGAAGAATCCCAGCAATTTTATTAAACGTCACTGATTCTATCTTTCTTGGTAGACAACCCCCAGTATATTTAAAGTGTGAGGCAGGATTCATGTTTTCCCTCTCCCTTCTCAGTTTATCCTTGGAAGTTTGTTTCACTTTGATGACATTTTCAGTATGGCAGACTGACAACAAATGGTTTGTAAAAAAAGAAAAAATCATATTCCCCCCTCAGGCTCTGGTAACCACCACTCTACTTTCTATTTCTGTAAGTTTGGCTCTTTTTAGGTTCCATGTATAAGTGAGGATCATGCAGTATTTGGCTTACTTCATTGTACTCTGGGAGTGGATAGGAAAAGAGAGACATTACTCAAAGGTCAAAGGGTACAAAATTCAGTTATGAGAAAAAAGCTCTGGTGTTCTATTATACAGCATGGTGAACACAGTTAATAATAATAATGGGTAGTATATTTCAAAATGGTTAAAAGAGTGGATTTTAAGTGTTCTCACCACAAAGAAATGTTGATATGAGAGATGATAGATATATGTTAATTAGCCTAATTTGATTACCTCACAATGTATGCATGTCTTTTAATATCACATTGTATCGCCCGGCTGTGGGTCTCCCGCCGCCCCAGGGACCCCGCGTCGAGCGAGCGAGCGAGGCGGCGGGCGGGGGGAGTAGGCCCTGCGCCGGCCCACACGGGCCCTGCTGCGGCCCCCCCCCCCCCCCGGCCCCCCGCCCAA
>NW_006209511.1:1127329-1136024 GCF_000334495.1 Tupaia belangeri chinensis | reverse complement strand
GGAGGAAGGTATGGAGGGCAACCATGGATGCCAGGGAAAAAGGGGGGGGAAGGTGGGACATAGCAGAGGGTGGGGGATGGGGAATCAGGGATGGCAAGACAAAGGGCCAGGTATGCAGGACGTAAGAATTGGAAAATTATTTGCTGAGAACATATATGTGGATGTACTTGATTGAGACAATGCACAGTGTATTTTGGATAGAAAATTCATTTGTGTGTTGTGATGGTGTAAAGTGAACTAATAAATAAAAAAAAATATCACATTGTATCTTACAAATATATAATTATCTTCAAATTAAATATAAAGTTAGATTTAAAAAACAAAGTGTCAATTACATGAAAGAAAGGAAAGGAAGGAAAAAGAAAGGAAAAAAGAGAAAGAAAAGGATAAAAAAAGAGACAGTTCAGGGCTTGGTATGAGGCTGATGGAGTGAGGGTAAGTATATAAGATTATGAAGGAACATGCCATGGCATGGTATTATATACTTTCCAATCAATAGGAAAACAAACTTGCATATAATTAACATTTCAAGTTTGTTTTCTACATAATTACCATTCACTTTCCCCCTTCCTTAAATGATTCTGTAATAGTTTTGAGGTTGGAGTTGGGTAGCAATCTGGACTTGCAGTGCATTATATCATTTGCTGTTTGCTCTAGTACATTCTATTAACTGAATGTGTCAAAAGCCTAAAGCTTTCTATTTCTTTGCTATATATTAATAAACAAGAAAAAGAAGTGTTGAGGACACTTTTTATTCAGGAGTTACCATCTCACTCACCAGTACTGCCTCACTCTCTTTGGCAATGAGGAATGGGACTCATTTCACTTTCCGTTCTGTTAATAACTCACAAAAGGCCTGATGGTGGTGTGGTGGTAAATTTCAACACTCTGCAAGAGACACCCATGGGAAGGCTCTGAGTTCTTGTCCAAAGACCTCCCTGAATACACCAGGCATGCATGTGTCCAGGTTTGGATAAAATTGGGGGTGCATTATGGTGTTGAGATGCTATTGAGAGTGTGCTTTCTCTTTCAATTTCGGCCATGGAAAAAATTAATTTATACACTTAATGAAAAATAGCTCACTCACTCTCTGTGGTTAGAAATACAAGATTGATAAAGTTCAGGTAGTAAAACAACGTAAATTATACCAGGCGAACCAACTTTCATAACTATTTAAGAACAAAACTTGTCTCCTGCTAGTTCTTTTCTGTCAGACTTTATAAGGAGAGCTGATTTATAGAGGAACTAGCAGTAATAATGGTAAACACTGATGTATCAGTATGGCTAAAACACTCCACCTGCCCCAAGTAAACTAGTCCTCATCGTTCACAGTGGTAATTTTTGTGGTTAAAAAATATTAGCTTTTGCTTTGGAATTTGTCCCTTATGAGCCTCCACTATACTAGGACTTCATCATTTAGCATTTTTGAAACCTTTTAAATCTGGATGCATACTCTGTAGGATTTTGTTATAATGACATTTGAACCTATGTGGTGTTGTAACACGTTCCATTATCTCACATAAAAAGAAGAAACTCTTTCAAGGAGCTCTACTGAGCATTAGACTCTGGTCTGGGGACTGGAAAAAGGAAGAGACAATTCTTTTAAATGACTCTATTAAAAGGAAACAGGGACAATGAGGGAATTGCAAAATGTTCAACACTTGATATTGACTCTCTGAAAATGTGCATGAGATTTGTAATATCTCCAGGAAAGAACTGCGTGGAGTTCACAATGACAACAGGGTTTCTAGAGAGGGAGCTTTCCTTTTTCCCTATCAGGCTGTGAACACCAATAACAGGAACATATTCCCTAGCCTGGTGTCATAGTAAAGGAGTACCTTCTCTGTTCACAGCCTGGCAGAGCCATGTGCCCAGTATGCACAAAAAAGGCTCAGGATATGAACCTGGGACCTTCTCATGTGGGTCTAGTATCACAGAGTGTTGTATTACCATAAAACCACCAGATGGATCCAATGAAAGAATATTTTTTAACAAATTTTAAGAGATTTTTTTCCTTAAGGCCAGACTGGGTAAGTTGACACCTGATTACAGATATTCCCCACCTGCCCCAGAAGCCTGATAAATGGTTATCTTGGTCTGACATTGACATGAAATGAAAAGAAATGAGCACCTTTACTAGAGTTGTGATTTGTCTTCCAAATCTATAGTCACATGTATAGCTAGTTCAAACAATTGCTATGTGAGTTTTGGCTCAGAGATATTTGCTACTCTTTATAGTGGACTAGGTATGTATTCCTCCTTTCCATTTACTCTTTGCACCTACACTCTCATATCTCCTGGGGCGGGGAGGGGGGATGATGCCACTAGAATCAGAAGTGAAAAGCTAAAATCTGTAGGCTAGGTAATATATCCATTTGATTTTGCTTACCTAAAACCCTAGATCTTCCTAATGCAAGGGTCAAATCACTTGAATGCATTGCTGAGTGACAGAGAATAGTATTGTGCATCTTCATTTCCCCTACCCCCATGGCCAAGAGCTGTTCCCACTCTAAAAGCCCCACAGGGAACAGTGGAAAGAAGAATCTCAAAAGTGTCTATGGAGTGGGTTAGTTTTAGCTCAAAGGACTGAGGCAAGAGATTGTCAAGGGGAGAGCTGAAGAATTTAGCCCTGCTTCTTTTCTTTGAATTCAGCAAGGAGATGATCTCAAGGTGACTCTTAGGATACCTTGCGCCAACCCAGGATAGCTACATAAGATTAAAAGCAGCTGTGTGTCAGATAGAGGGAGGCGACACTGCAGATCCATCTCTAGCCTTAGCAAGCCCAGATTACAGGCACCCATGTGCCCAGTATGCACAAAAAAGGCTCAGGATATGAACCTGGGACCTTCTCATGTGGGTCTAGTATCACAGAGTGTTGTATTACCATAAAACCACCAGGTGGATCCAATGAAAGAATATTTTTTAACAAATTTTAAGAGATTTTTTTCCTTAAGGTTACATGTGCTTGCTGGAGAGACAGACAGAGACAGTGAGCAGGAAAGTGAGAAATCACCCCCTAGCGGGGATGGCCTCCCTGTAATCCATTCTCCATTCTCCTTTCTCCTCCTGAGGTATCTTGGACATGCCCACACACATGCCTGGCATGATTTTCAAACCACCGGTTTTTCTTTTTCTTTTCTTTTTTCTCTCTGAATACTATCTTCCTCTAACTTTTTTTTCCTCCCCTTCAGATACTCTCTGATAAATAGTTAACATAATCATAAGGACAAATGGAAAGAATATTGTGACTGACAAATCTCAAGTGTACTGTTAGACATTTGGAATATTGTCCCTGAATAAAGCATTGAACCACCATAATATATTAATTCTCTCACATTCACTTGACTTTGGTTGAAAGAACCAAGAGCCAATGTCTGAATAAGACTACACATAAACAGACATGCATTAAGTTTTACTTTTTTCCATTCTATTAGAAAGAAAACCAATAAGCTGTTGACACAACACAGAACATTCTTACATTTTTTTTGGGGGGGGGAGAGATTTTCACTGTAGGGCGCGTGCGCTCGCCAGACAGACAAGAGAGAGACATAGAGACAGAAAGCGAGAAATCACCCCCCAGGGGGGATGGTCACGCCGCAATCCCTGCTCCTCCATTCTCCTCTCGGGATCTTGGGCACGCACGCACACGCGCCCGGCGTGAGTTTTAAGCCAACGGGTCCAGGACACGAACTGCGGTTGACAACGTGGGAGTCCAGCGACATAGCCATTACGCTAACTGCTGGTTCCCAACATTCTTACATTTTTAACTACAATGCTAATGTGTGGTTTTTCTTAAGTTCTATTTAACATCTCCTAACATTCTTCTAGGCAGAGGGTTTGGCTTGTTTGTGTCTGTGTTTACCACAACAAATGAAAAAAAAATGTAAGATGAAAATAGTTTTCTTCAGTTTATTTTCCTCTAAAAGTATCAGAGAAGATTCAAAATGAAGTAAGTATGCCACAAAAAATAAACGTAAGATACCTGTCACTAGCATTTCTTTTCACATCCTGAGGCTTCCTTGTGCATACTGGGCATATGGGTGCTTTTGATCTGGGTTTGCTGAGGCTGGGAATGGATCTGCACTGTGACCTCCCTTCCTTCTGTCGAAAACACAACTGCTTTTATTCTTAACATTTTAAAACTTTTTTTTAATTTGTATTTCAATAAGAATCTACGGTCACTGTGAGAAATTTATCAAATATCTGCTAGAAAACATGAGAAAATAAAAAATTGCATCAAGCTGTACCACATAGAAACAATAACTAATATATTAACATATAATCATTATGTTATGTATCCATGGATATATTTTTAAATGATCATGCTGTAACCTTTTCTACAAAATGATTTGATAGCAGGACCAGCACTTAGTGTAATGGCTATGGCGCTGGACTCCCATGTAGTCAACTGCAGTTCACGTCCCAGGCCCAGTGGCTTAAAACTCACGTCAGGCGCATGTGCATGCATGCCCAAGATCCCAAGAGGAGAATGGAGGAGAAGGGACTGCGGTGTGGTCATCCCCCCAGGGGGCGTGATTTCTCGCATTCTGTCTCTCTGTCTCTGTCTGTCTGGCAAGCATATGCACCCTATAGCAAAACAAACAAACAAACACACAAACAAAAAACCTCTCCAAAATGATTTGATACCATACTTTAAATCTTGGGACCAGCAGTTAGCATAATGGCTATGTTGCTGGACTCCCACGTAGTCGACCATGGTTCGAGTCCCGGACCTGGTGGCTTAAAACTCACGCCGGTCACGTGTGCATGCGTTCCCAAGATCCCAAGAGGAGAATTGTGGCATGGCCATCCCCCCTGGGGGGCTTGATTTATCACTTTCTGTCTCTCTGTCTCTCTCTGTCTGGCGAGTGCACATGCCCTATAGCAAAAACCTCTAAGAAAAAAAAAATCTTCTTCCTTTTTATTAAATGTTTTCCTCTAATATAATATTTTTCAATGTTTTTGCCTTAGAGTGTGTGTGCTCACTGTAGATAGAGACAAAGACAGTAAGAGAGAAAGTAAAAAATTACCCATTAGTGGGGATGGCCACACCACAATCCCTTCTCCTCCACTCTCCTCCCAGAATCTTGGGCATGCATGCACATATACCCAATATGATTTTCAAGTCACCAGATCAGGAACTTAAGCTGCAGTTAGCCATGTGGGAGTCCAGCGACCTAACTGCCACACTATCTGCTGGCCTCTCTTCCAACATAACTTCAATAGCAACATATTTTGTCACTAAATATGTATATTATGATTTATACAGTCAATTCACTAATATAATCACTTAGGTTATTTCTAAGTTTTGCTATTATAAACCATATTAAAATGAAATTTCTTGGTACCAGCAGATAGCATAGTGGTTACATCACTGACCTCCCACATAGTTGACTACAGATTAAGTGCCGGACCTGGTAACTTAAAACTCACACTAGGCTTGTATGTGTTCATCCCAAGATCCAGAGAGGAAAATGGAAGAGACAAGATTGTGGCATGACTAGCCCCCTGGGGGGGTGATTTCTCACTTTTTGTCTCTCTGTCTCTCCCTGTCTCTCTGGCAAGTACATACTCCCTACAGCAAAAATATCTCTTTAAAAAAATGAAATTTGAGACCCCTGGAATAAAGGACACTGAGGCAGGGCTCCCTGCAGCTCCAGCTCTGAGACGCCCAACCAAAGACCCCTATCTCTGTCAGCCAGGAGTGCCTTCAGCTCTACAGCCACCCCACTTCCATCTTCAGACCCCTGGCATAAGAGACACTGAGGCAGGACTCCCTGCCCCAGCTCTAGCCCTGGGACCCCCAAGCCAGAGACCTCTATCTCTGTCAGGCAGATAGGTGTTTTGTTTTCCTTCTCCTCTTCTTTCATTTGTAAATTTCTCACTTCTCCTTACCACATAGGAGTGCCCTCAGCAATACAGCCACCCCACTTCCATCTTCAGACCCCTGGCGAAATTGCACACTGCGCTAGTGTGCAGCATGCAACTTTTTCTTTATTCTCCTTATTATTTTCTTCCCACTTATTTGGTCCTATCTTCCTTTATCTTCACCACCCCAGACAGTATAAATAGGTCTAGAATTACAGTTCTGAAATACTCTAGTATTCTAAGACTCTCTGGGATCCTTCCTTTTACTGAAACACCTGTGAAAAAGGAGATACTTTTCTTCATAGACCTGAATAGAATACTCCTCCTCAGATCCCATTGCTAAACACAACAGAAGAGAGATTTTGGCAGTCTTTAGTCCACAGCAAAAGGGAAACACACTTGCTGTTAACTGAGGAAACGTTCTCTCAAAAGGTATTCCAAAGTGAACACATCTCCCGATGGTTAGAAGTAGAAGAAGAGCCTCAGGTCTGAATAAAGCAGGAAATGTGTCTCCATCAAAAGAACACAGTGACTCACTTCCATTTCTTGAAAAAACAGAGGACGTTATCAAAATGTCTGAGGAAGAACTTAGTACATTCATGTTGAACAAATTCCATGAGTTGGAACAGAAAAGAGACAACAAACTACAGGAGATTAGGAAGTCTTTTCACAATATGAAAGAAGAAATGGACACTCTGAGAAAGAATCAGATGGAGCTATTAGAGATGAAGCCTGTAATACAGGATATCAGAAACTCTCCTGAAAGTATTAAAAGTTGATTAGACCATGCTGAAGATTGAATCTCTAATGTAGAAGATAAAACCTCTGGTCTAGAGAAAACCACCAAAAAGATAGAGAAAATAACAAAAAAAAAAAATGAAGATAACATATGAGAAATACTAGATTCCATTAGATGCCCTATCATTGGAATAATTGGTATCCCAGAAAATGAAGAAACTAATAAGGGCATGGAAAATCTATTCCATGAAATCTTTGAAGAAAATTTCTCAAGTCTAGAGAGGCACTCAAACATCCAGACCCAAGAAATACAAAGAACCCCAAATAGAATCAACCCAAGAAGATCTTCCCCAAGGCACATCTTAGCCAGACTGGCAAAGACCACAGATAAAGATAAGATACTAAAACTGGCAAGAGAGAAATGACAAGTGACTTACAAATGTCACCCCATCAGGCTAACTCCAGATTTCTCAACAGAAACAATGCAAGCAAGAAAAGAATGGGAAGATGTATTGAACGTGTTAAGAGAGAAAGAATTTCAATCAAGCTTATTATATCCTGCAAGATTTTCCTTCATATGGCAAAAAAAAGATTAAAATCTTCTCAGACAAACAGAACCTGAAAGAATTTGCCAACCCCAGGCCAGCTCTTCAAGAAACCCTGAAGAAAGTACTGTTCCAGGAAAACTAAAGAAGTAACAGCCAGAAACAAAGGAATCAAAGGCAACTAAGACAATGGCCAACTTAAACGTTGGGACTGGTCCAGTAACATCAATCATAACATTGAATGTTAATGGATTAAATTCTCCAATCAAGAGACACAGACTGGATGAATGGATTAAAAAACAGAAACCCTCTATCTGTTGCCTACAGGAAACCCACTTCATGGATAAAGACATAGATAGACTGAAAGTAAAGGGTTGGGAAAAGTTTTTCCATGCAAATGGGAACCAAAAAAGAGCTGGAGTCACAATACTAGTTTCTGACAAAAGTTGCTTTAAAACAAAAACTACTTGAAGAGACAAAGAAGGGCACTATATTGTAGGAAAAGGGTCAATCGGACAAGAAGATATAATGCTTATTAATATTTATGTGCCTAACACAGGAGCACCCAAATATGTGAAGGAAAGACAGTTAGATCTAAAAGGAGATATAGACTGCAACACACTAATTGTTGGAGACCTCAAGACTGCACTATCCCCTCTGGACAGATCATCTAGACAAAAAATAGGTAAAGAGATAAAGGATCTAAATAATACCATAAATCAAATGGACTTAAGAGACATCTGCAGAACTTTCCATCCCAAAACCATGAGATAAACTTTTTCTCATCCTCATATGGAACCTTCTCGAAGACTGAACACATCATAGGGCACAAAGCAAGCCTCTACAGATTCAAAGGCATAGAAACTATATCCAGCATCTTCTGTGACCATGATGAAATTAAACTTGAGTTTAATTTCAAGAGAAATCCTCAAAAATACTCAAATACAAGGAAAGAGAATAACCTACTCCTGAATGACTCCACAACTACTGAAGAAATAAAGAATGAAATAAAAAGATTCATGGAAGCCAGCGACAACGAGGACATATCTTTGGAACATGGCTAAAGCAGTCATGAGAGGGAATTTCATAGCAATTAGTGCATATAAGAGGAAGATGGAAAGAAGGCAAATAGATCACCTAACATCATGCCTCAGAGAATTGGAAAAGCAACAGGAAAAAGATCCAAAAAACTCCAGGAGAAAGAAATAATAAAGATATGAGCAGAAATAAATGAAATAGAAAACAAACATACTACACAGAAAATAAATGAAAGTAAAAGCTGGTATTACTAAAAGATTAAGTTACAGATACTATTGTTCTTATTTTATTTTTAAGAGAGTTTTTTTTCTATAGGATGCATGCCCTCACCAGAGAGATGGAAAGAGACAGAGAGATAACAAGTGAGAAATCACATCCCAGGGGGATGACCACACCACTATCCCTTCTCCTCCATTCCCTTCGTGGATCTTGGGTACACACGCTCTGTGCCCAACATGAGCTTTAAGTCACCAGATCTAGGACTCCAACAATGGTCAACTACATGG
>NW_006209511.1:1120452-1127298 GCF_000334495.1 Tupaia belangeri chinensis | reverse complement strand
AGCAGGCATAACCAGGAGTCCAGGCATAACCATTATGCCTTCTGCTGATCCCTATAGTTCTCATTTTTAAATGTGAAAAATGTATGTATGTGTATGAGAGACAGAGAAGGGAAGAAAGAGAGAAAGTACTCCACAGAAGGGCTAGGTTATACACAATCTTTTTTCTTCAAATTCTTCATCCCATCAGGATTTTGGGCACATCTGTTCACACCCAGTGTGAAGCCAGTGGGGCCAAGATCAGAACCCCTGTTGGCTATGTGGGATCCTATTTCCTCTGCACAGCACTTAACCACTGCACCAAGGGACCAACCTAGTTTGCCTTTTATAATAATGGCAAGCTAAAATTTACTGTATGAATCTATCTATCAGTTAATATATATGCAAATAATATATATCAGGAATGTACTTTGTCTAATATCTATACATTGTTTATGGGACAAAGACAAAAGCACAGTTATTTTTTATGTGTGTATTTATGAAGTACTATTACATTGTGAGTATCTTAGAATTTTCTGTAACAGACATTTATTTTCAACTTTAAAAAATTTACAAACTAAACTTTTTTTTATTGGTTCCATTATTTAATAAGTTCTTAAGATTTATATTACCAAGATGGTTAATTTTAAAACATGTTAATATAATGTACCAAATAAGTCAGAAGAAAAAGTCTATATGAGCTTTTCAACAGGTACTAAAAGCAAATGTGGATGCCAAGTGATGTGGTAATTAAGACTGCTAAGATACCACATGGCTGACTACATGGAGTGAGTTTCAGACCCAGAATCTTGAAAAATATGCTGGTTGCATGTATGTGCATGACCAAAACCTTGAGAGGAAAATAGAGGAGAGCAGATTGCAGTGTGGCCATTGCTCCGAGGGATGGATGAGTTCTCACTTTCCCTCTCTCTCAGTGTCTCTCTCCAATGAGTGCACATGACCTATGGCAAAATTTAAAAAAAAGGAAAGAAATTTGATAGAGTTTGAAATTTTTCCTGATTTAAAAAAATCATAGTAAATTAGTAATTTAATGACTTTTTAAATGATAAATAATATGTATTTGAAAATAATAACAAGGATTATATTTCATGAATAAACACTGAAATAAGTCCATTGGAGAATGGAATAAAACAAGGGTTCCCTTTAGAAGTACTTTATAGAAAAATGGTCAGAAATTATAATAATAAGAGGAAGAAAAAATGGAGGCATAAGGATTGTAAGAATAAAAAAATTCATTACTTTTAAATTTATGGAAAATATAATAAATCTTATTATAAACCAATAGAACCTATGAAGAAATTTATATGTTCATTAGTTGCAAAATAAATATACAAAAGGAATAACTACTCATTAAAGTTTCAGTATACTTAAAAATATTTTTTAAAAGTTCATTCAATATAGCAATCAAAAATGTATATCTAGGCATAAGTACAAAAAGAAATTATCTGGTTCCATATGAAAAATATTATAGAATTCTACTGTGAGATATGAATGAATATTAAACCAATTGAGACCCACATCATATTTCCAGATGGCAAAGTTTACTATTTTAGAGATATAAATTGTTTTTTCAAATTAAATTAAAAACTATAAATGTGTTACAGAACTTGAGAGCCTATTCTACAATTACTTTAGATGGCCAAACTTAAAAATATTTTGGAAATTTTTAGACAAAAATAATTTAAAGGAAAAGCAATTCTATATCTTCTCATAACAGATATAAAAATAAAAACACTATGGCATCATTGTCAATATAGTAAAAAAGAGTCTGTTAGAAGAAATAGAATTTTTAAGAAAAAATAATAAGTTATATATATATATATTTATATTATAAGTATCTAAAAATAAAGAAAAGTTTGGAAATTAGTATATAATGAATTTCACAAATAATTGTACAAAAAATTAAGACAAATGTATTTTTCACACCTTATGTCAAAATAGTTTCTAAATAGACTGAAGATTTTAATGTAAGAAAATGAAGTCATGCAAATACTCAAAATAAGTGTACAGTATATGTTTGCATAATTTGGAAGTGGGAAAAAGCTCTGCTAAGCATGCCATAGAGGCTTGCAAGCATAAAAGGAATAGACTAATACATTAAACAATCAAAAACATATAATTGGCCCAGCTGTGGCAGCACAATGGGCAATGCTGTTTGGTGAGCTGAGGCCACATGGAGGCCAGGGTTCCATTCTCTGTTCTCCCTAAAGAGCCAGATATGGAGGCCAGCAGGTGGCATAGTGATTAAGGTACTGGACTCCCATATGTTTAACCACAGTTTGCGTTCTGGACCTGGAGATTTGAAACTCATGCCAGGCATGTATGTGTGCGAACTGAAAATCCCAGGGAGAAAAGGGATTACATGTGGCCATCCCCCCTGTGGGGAGATTTCTCTCTCTCTCTCTCTCTCTCTCTCTCTCTCTGTGTGTGTGTGTGTGTGTGTGTGTGTGTGTGTGTGTGTGTGTTTGGCAATGCATGTATCCTATAGCAAAAATCTTTTTAAAAAAGAAAAAAGAGAGAGAGCCAGGTGTGATGGTGCATACCTATAATTCCAGCTACTAGGGAGACTGAGGCAGGAATATCTCAACACACGTGCACACACACACACACACACACACACACAACTAAAAATACAAAGGGCTTTAAATTAATTATGAAATAAGAAAGGTCTATTTATAGCATATTATAACAAATGATTATTTCTAAAAAATTTTTGAAATTAATAAACAACCCTCTTAGGGAAAATATACAAAGTAAACAAACAAGAGTAACTCAGAAAAAAAATATTAATGTCCAGTAAGTCTAGGAAATTGATGAGCCTCAGAAACACATTTAAAACTTTTGCTGTGATTTTATTTTATTTATTAAATTGGCTAGAATTATAAACAATAATAAAACTCAGTGTTGAAAAGCATCGGAGAAAATAGGTGGTCTCATATATTGTTGAAGGGACAATAAGTTAGTATGACCTTCTTGGGCAATTTGGCAATGTTTGTCAAAAACTTGAAAAATGTAGATACAGTTGAAATAATTTCTCTTCTAGCTATTCATCCTAATAAAAACAGCTTAAAATATTTATTTATAAAGGTTTTCATTATTATACTGTTTATGACAGCAATGATGAAAAACAATAAAATTTCCACTAAAGAGAAATTAAGAATTAAGACCAGTAAGTCTTAATTCTGAAATCAAAATGATATCGAGAGATATCCTATTTTTACAAATACACCATTTAATGCAAGGAAAACATAAGTTTCTGTTACTTATTGGAATATTTTATAGTCTCATATTTTATTTGGACAAATAAGCTTCATACGCTTTTGATCTATTTTCACTCCCACATGTTGTCTTTAAAATAATTGAAGCTAAAAGAATCTATATGATTCAACAATCAGAATTCTATTGTGTATTATGGTAAAAACTATAATCTTTCTTAAGAAAGTAATCATTAACTAGAATTAAAGCACGAATAATAAAGTGATTTTTTTTTTATAAAACCATCCCATTCCCTTAAAAAAATGATTTTTTCCAAAAAAAAGATTTTGAAAGGAAAATGAAACTACAAATTCCAGGATCATTGGATATTACAAAGAAATTGCTTCTAAAGGGTAAAGTCTATCTTGCCCTTGAAAACGAACGAACAAAAATGGACACAGCTATGATGGTGCAGGCAGTGGGGCTCAACTTAATGCTGGAGCCACAGTAGGGAGGTCCCAGGGTTTGGATCCCTGTTCAAGCTGAGCACAACAGGTGCACTCGTGATCCCAAATGGCTGAAGAGTTGGGAGAGGATATCAACATGATCAACATGATAGAGCCCTGTATATGGACTGGGAGGGGGAGTTCTTGTCTCTCCGTGTGTGTGTGTGTGTGTGTGTGTGTGTGTGTGTGTGTGTCTGTCTCTCTATATTCTCTCATGAAAAAAATTATAGAAACTTCAACAGAAAAATATTTGAATAGATGTGTAATTACCAAAATTCTTAATAAATTGTCTTTTATTTCCCCCTAGGAAATAGAGTCAAGAGATATCCTATTTTTACAAATATGCCATTTAATGCAAGGAAAACAATTTAAAAAAACATGAACACTGCTGATAAATTAATTCAGTCAACAATGAGTTCTAGAGATCCAACTTTTCATACACCCCAGTGAATTGTAAATGTCACACAAATACCACAAAGTCAAATTCTTAGATCAATTCCTGCACTAATATGTATTGTACAACCTGTATAACCTGTCAATCTGAGTACTATCTACTCCAGTCAGACTTGGATGATGTAATAATTTAAAATTTTTAGTGTATGGATAGTGTATTCTTTTGCCAACCTTCAAAGTGAGGAGCCTGGAAAGGGAAGATAGTTTCCTTATGGGAGATTTCTCCAAACATATCAGTCTGAGTCACACAGGAAAACACTGGGTCAAACTCATTTATTATTACAATCTAATCATGTTTTACAGCTGCTCATGAGACGTCTAGGAAATTGCATTTACAACTTTAATCAAAGGGCCAACATTTATGCTTATTTAATAATCAGTTTTTCTTTGGTTCTCTCTACCATTGAGATAAATATGATTGAAACAAGAAAGGAAGCCATCATTTCCTTCTTAAACTTATTCTGACCTTCAGTCTTGGTTTCCCTATTTATAACTGCACATTCACAGAACTTAGCAAAGAACTTAGGCTCTTAAGAAAACCCAGACAGAGCGAAGATTTTCTTAGTAATTTGCACAACCTTCCTAGCGCACAAAAACACAGAGTGCTGTTCATATTGTCTTCGGATATGCGTACTAACCCAGGGCAGAAGCTAAAGGCCACTGGATTGATGCAGGACTAGGCAACAGGAAGATAAATTATCTTAACTCTTGGCTTGATAAGCAACAGAGAGAAGTATAAAACAAAAGCAAAGAGAAATAAATTTAAGGAATTACTAGTTTTAAGAAAATCTTGGTTGGATCATATAGATTTTTTAGTTCAAATTATTTTAAAGACAACATGTGGGAGTGAAATTAGATCAAAACAGATCTCAATAGAAGACTTTAGCATTCTTAGTAGGGGGGAAACAATGGATCCAGATTTGGAGACATAGGCCTTACAACATGACATTGGAAGCAAATCACTGAAGGTGAAAAACTCATGTACAATTAAAGAAATCTCTCTTAAATTTAAGGTCTTAGAACAATTATTAATTTAGTAGATTCTTCAGAATCTCCTAAATGGAGATATCACATCTCCACTCATTAATTTTTTAATCTAACTCCAGTGTGTCTAGACACTTAAATAAATGTTGAGCAAGCAGATTTTCATATAATTCATTTTTATGAATAATTATTTATTATCATTATTTTTTTATTTGACCAGAGATACACACACACACACACATAGAAAGAGTGAGGAAGCAAGCTGCCAGATCCAGGACTCAAACTGTGACTGGCCACACAGGAGTCCAGCACCCAAACTCCATGCCAAACACCTGCTGGCCCCCTACATATAATTCTTATCCTACTGATCACTGACAAGTACTACTACCATGCACTGTATGAACTGCTAAGAATAACTAAGATTCTTTCCAACATTTACTGACTTTCCATAATTTCTCTGAGAAATAACAACTCAATAAAGGTCTCATTAAAACTCATCTGAATCACAGTGAATAACATTAATATTTAAATAGTAAGTTATGCCTCTTATCCTTTCTGTTTTATGTCTATAATGCATTAACTTTAAATGGTTTATGGAAAAGATATAGATGTCATGTGAATTAACCATATTTATTATTGATATGATTTTACCATCATAAACTTGAAGCATATTAATTAGTAGTTAAATGTATAAGGGCACTTCAAAAAGTTGTGGAAAAATGGAATTAAAGTATGAGCTTATTTTGGTACATAGAAGTTTTTATATCCTTGCATCTTTTTTCTCATAATATACATGTTTGGAGAACTTTTGGAAGATGCTTAGTACCACCTAATTATCATTCAATTGAAAGACTTGGTAAAAATATGGTAGATTTTATTAAACATTTTATCCTGAACATACAGGAGGCTGAATACTATATTAGATATTGAGAAGAAGCTGGGCCTTCAGAAGAAGGTTCCACATGGCTCCAACAAGCTAGATTTTTCAGGCAATGAAGATTTTCTACTGATAATTCAGCCTCCAACAAACGAGCTAGCGGCTGAATTTCTGGAATTTGAAAGAAACAAACCATCCATCAGATGACAAGAAATCACTGCCGGATAACGAGAAATATGGGAAAACGAGAAAATATCTCTGCTCCAAGGGAAAAGAGTAACTCTTCTTCATCCACAAGCGGTTTTTTCGGTTCAGTGAAAATCATGGAAATGTCGGATAAGGAATTCAGATCATTCATAATGTCAAAGCTAATAGAGATGGAAAAGAAGAGAGATAATGAACTGCTAAAGAGAAAGGAGAAAGAAGTTGAAGAGTTCCAGGAGATGAGGAAATTCTTGCAAGATCTAAAAACACTTTACAAAAGACTCAAACGGAACTGCTAGAGATTAAGTCTATAATACAAGAAGTCAAAATCTCCCTTGAAAGTATTAAAAGCAGACTAGATCATTCAGAAAATAGAATCTCAGATGTAGAAGAGAAAATACCTGGCCTAGAAAAATCCACCACAAAGACTGAGAAAATGGCCCAAAAGTTTGAGAATAATATACGAGAAGTACTAGATACCATTAAATGTCCAAATATCCAGATAACTGGCATTCCAGAAGGTGAGGAGACCCATAAGGGCATTGATAATCTATTCCCTGAAATCCTGCAAGAAAACTTTCCAAACCTAGAGAGGCATTCGAAGATCCAGTCCCAGGAAATACAAAGGAC
>NW_006209511.1:1113583-1119651 GCF_000334495.1 Tupaia belangeri chinensis | reverse complement strand
ATATATCTATTCAATGACTGCAGTAGGATATGTAGCCCCAGCTAGGTGCTACTTTATAGGATGCGTAAAATTAGACTTGTGTTCATGGAAATGTGTGTGTCACCTGTGTTTGCTAGGAGGGTATTTGGATTGATTAGGGTCTTTGGTGATTCAATAAAATGTGGGGGGGAAACGGTATAGAAAGCAAACATAGATACCAGAGACAGTGAGGGAGGAGAGTAGGAGATGGCAGAGGGTAAGAGATAGGGAATCAAGGATGGGGGGAAGAAAAGCAAAACATACAGAAAACAAGAAATGGAAGATTATTTGCTGACAATAACATGTTTGTCAATGTGCTTGATTGAGACAATATACAGTATACTCTGGATGGAAAATCTCATTTTGTATGCTGTAATGATGAACAGTGAATGAATGCAAATAAATAAATTGAAAAAAAAATACTATATTAGATATTGTGGAGACTAACAGATGAATCCTACACAGACTTTGGTTCACAATGCTTGCAGCTCTGATAGTAAGAGTTTACTACATGACATCAAATGACTAATTTCATCTAATGTAATACATTTATTTAGTGTAATAAAGAATTGAGGACTGTTCAATGCATTACTGTAGGAAACAAAGCAAATAGGTCACAAATCAACAATATCCTATTTGGTTTCAGACATAAGAGAGAACACATCTTACAGATTCTTAAAGAGCCTTAATATATCTAAATATAGTGATATTATTATGTAATCAGGTATCAGTGAACCTAGACTTTCTTATCTCAACTCTCTGAAGAACAAAGTACTAAATTATGCCATCTAATTGTAGAAAATATTGTACCAAAATCTCTATTGGAAAAGATTGAGACTTATTTTTTTAAGAATCATCTTATATATGGACTGGTGAATAAGATAAATTGCTTTTACACTTTAGAGCCAAAAAACAATTTTCCATTTCAATTGGACAGTGGGAAATATATTTGTCCATGTATGCATTTTTTGTCTTATTCTACAGTTCTTGTGGTAAAAATTTTCTTTATACTGCTATGACATAGTGAGATTAAATAAATGTTTGATGAATGATTAATACACCAAACTTTTTAAGTTTATTTTTTCCCTTGTGCTTGAATTGCATACAAAATTGTTCATCATCAGTTTATCCCCACATCTTCATGTATGAGATCATTATATCACTATAACCTTCTCCTTACATTAATTATTCCCAAGTCATTTCTTCGCAAACACCCACACTTAACATTTGTAATCATCTCACTTTTCTTATATGACTCTTCCAGTTCCTTTAGGCTCTTTTTAGTGTTAAAATAATGAGATTCTAATTAGTTATTTCCTGAAATGTCAACTTCCTTTAATAATTCCCAATAGCATATTAACTTTTTATACTTAATAGAATCTTACATGACCATGGTCAATCTCTGGATCCCTTGTCTTTTCCTTTGCTTAAAATAAATTAGCTGTGGGACCAGTAGTTAGCATAATGGTTATATCACTGGATTCCCAGATATAAAGAATTGAGGACTGTTCAATGCATTACTGTAGGAAACAAAGCAAATAGGTCACAAATCAACAATATCCTATTTGGTTTCAGACATAAGAGAGAACACATCTTACAGATTCTTAAAGAGCCTTAATATATCTAAATATAGTGATATTATTATGTAATCAGGTATCAGTGAACCTAGACTTTCTTATCTCAACTCTCTGAAGAACAAAGTACTAAATTATGCCATCTAATTGTAGAAAATATTGTACCAAAATCTCTATTGGAAAAGATTGAGACTTATTTTTTTAAGAATCATCTTATATATGGACTGGTGAATAAGATAAATTGCTTTTACACTTTAGAGCCAAAAAACAATTTTCCATTTCAATTGGACAGTGGGAAATATATTTGTCCATGTATGCATTTTTTGTCTTATTCTACAGTTCTTGTGGTAAAAATTTTCTTTATACTGCTATGACATAGTGAGATTAAATAAATGTTTGATGAATGATTAATACACCAAACTTTTTAAGTTTATTTTTTCCCTTGTGCTTGAATTGCATACAAAATTGTTCATCATCAGTTTATCCCCACATCTTCATGTATGAGATCATTATATCACTATAACCTTCTCCTTACATTAATTATTCCCAAGTCATTTCTTCGCAAACACCCACACTTAACATTTGTAATCATCTCACTTTTCTTATATGACTCTTCCAGTTCCTTTAGGCTCTTTTTAGTGTTAAAATAATGAGATTCTAATTAGTTATTTCCTGAAATGTCAACTTCCTTTAATAATTCCCAATAGCATATTAACTTTTTATACTTAATAGAATCTTACATGACCATGGTCAATCTCTGGATCCCTTGTCTTTTCCTTTGCTTAAAATAAATTAGCTGTGGGACCAGTAGTTAGCATAATGGTTATATCACTGGATTCCCAGATAGTTGATTGCAGTTCAAGTCCCGGACCTGGTTGCTCAAACTCATGTCAGGCATGTGTGCATGCGTGCCCAAGATCCTGAGAGGAGAATGGAGTAGAAGGGATTGTGTCATGGCCATTCCCCCTGGGGGGGGGGGGCGGGAGTGCAGTTTCTCACTTTCTGTCTCTCTGTCTGTCTCTTTCTGGCAAGCACACACACCCTGTAGCAAAAACATCTCCAAAAATAAATAAATAAATAAATAAATAAATAAATAAGCAAGCTATTCAACGGAATATATTTTCTTTGGGTTGGTCTTGATATGGGAAGATATTTAGATCAGAAATTCCTATCCCTTTGGCTAAGTATATTGTTCAGTTAATAGCAAATGCCAAGTCCATGGCAAGTGCTATGTAGGAAAAGGACAGAGCAGATGTAGGAAGCTTCCAGGTGGGTGAGGGAGATGGGCATTCACTCATACAACAATGAGTAAATAAGTGAAGGGATAGTCCAACGATCTAGAATGTGACTTTAGGAATATAAAGTATTCTATTTAAAAGGCCAGCTTTTCAAAATTATGTTGAACAATTTTCTAAACTCTGAATATTTCTCATTTTTCTTTGGTAAAATAGAGATAGTTACAAATTTTGTGATTCCAAAAAAAAAACCCCACATACAGAAAGGTTATTAGCACAGTGTTTGTAGGCCCTCAGTAACTGCTACAAGCGTATAAATATATGAGAGGACTTTAAAATTTTGTAGAAAAATGAAATTAAAGTACAAGTTCATATGGACACAAAGTTTTTGAATCCATGCCTAGTTTTTTTGTTTGTTTGTTTCATGATACATATTTTCCATAAACTGTTTGAAGGCCCCCTCCGACTTTGTGTCAGATACTCTGCTACATATAATTAACTACGATGCAAGGCAGAACAAGAAAAGATTAGGGAAGAGCAAGGGAGAATGATTCGACTGACTCCCGATGTTATGTATGTCTGTGCGCTCATGTGTTTAACTTCAGAGTCAGATCTAATTTCTGATGTTAGGAGTTTCTGAGTCTACAGGGAAAAGCAAGATAAGTTTTCTAGTCCAAGGAAATAAAATTAAGAAAAGTAGTACTGGGGCCAGCAGGTGGTGTGGTCGTTAAGGGCACTGGATCCCCACATGGTCGACCATGGTTTGATTCCCAGACTGGTGGCTTGGTTTCTCACTTTCCCTCTCTCTCTCTGTTCCTCTCTGGTCAAATTAAAATAAATGAATACATAAATAAAGTTAAATAAAACTTATTTAAAAAAAAGAAAATTAGCACCTAGACATATTACATAGAAAAATCCAGCCTCATTATCTGAATTCCTGGGCAGAATTCCATCCTTCTTAAAACATACAGACCTCCATAGACAGGGTAGACTTTGATTCATAACTCACTTCATGTAGAGACTATTCCCATGGAAAATCAGCAAAGAAAAGATTTTTAATAAATTAGACCCTGTAAAACTTTATGGGAAGCAATTGTCTGAATCCCATTTTATGAAACATAAACCTAGCAAAAAAAAGTTATATGAACTACTTTGAGGTTGTTCTGTCTGTGAATAATGATGGGAATGCCCCACAAACTAGACTATGATAAGCATCCTATTGTGAGGACAATGACTTTTATACATTTATTTATAATTTCATATTTTTCCTTTTCATTTCATTCTTCATTGAAAGTTAATATATTGCAGCTCATTGGTGGACAATTTATTTTAGGGCAAAAAAGTAATCTAATAAAAAACAATAAAATCTGTGAATGTAGAAAAATATTTCAAATATATAAGAAGATTTATTAGACAAAGCTAGAAAATATCTCTCTTACATGAAGGCATTCATAAAGTTAACTTCTCTGTGCAGAAGTTCTTTGGAAATATACTCGTATAGAGTCATTTACTTTCGATGTCAGAAATCACCAGGGAACAGGTGAAAATTGCTCATACACATAAAAAAGTATATGCCACCAAATAACTGAAGCAAAATAAAAACTTTAGAATCTATGAGAAATAGACACGTATACTAGAAACAAGGGAGTGCATGGGGGAAAGGAATATATAAACACTGATTTAAAGAGGAAGTTAAGAGGCCAGGCAGTGGTGCAATGATAATACAATGGGAGCTGCACAGGAAAAGTCCTGGGTTACATCCCAGAACTTCTTCAGCTTGCCAAGGGCACGTGCCTGAGCACCCAGAATCAGGGTTAGCTGAGACTGCGGGGTCTCAGGTGTGAAATCTGTTGGGTGCGCCTGTCTCCCTCTTTCTCTTTCAGGAGAAATAAATATAAATAAACTTAAAAAAAAACAGTTAAAATGAACACAGTATCTACATAATGATTGAATAACAGAATACCTATAATAATCTTAATTTCATTTAACGGCTTTTGGTATGGAACTCTCTAGGAAGATAAATTGAGTTATTAGTAAATTTGTCTATAACCTAGAACATATTCTTTAGGATCTTTCAATGATGAAAAGATTTAAAACTGTCTTCTTTAATTGTTAACTCTTGAAGGAATAGCACTTCTTTTATTGCATCATTAATCTGAACGCCAAGTTTTGAAGATGATGCTGAAGTTCACTATCTGTGCGAGCAAGAAAGGGCTGAAATGACCTTGGCAACAAGGGTATGTGAGCACTCTCATTCCAGTGTGCACTTATAACTCTCGCAATCACAGGGCACGGTGGGGTCAGTGTGCTGTTAGGGTGAGTTGGTATGCCTTTATCAGTGGCTGTGCAATGTTAATACACACAAAGATGGGGAGCCAGGCCCACGTCCTCAAGGTATAAATATTCTGGCTTTCAATGGATAATCTCATTCAGCCCTTGAAATAAATATATTATGTAGTTAATGTTATTATTCCTATTTCACAAATTAGGAATTTTTAAATAACTTTTGCAGAGTCACATACCTAGAAAGTGATGGGATTTGACTCTAAGGACTGCCTGCAATCATTATATTATTCAACATGATAATATGGATTAGATGAGTTAACAAATAACTAAGGAGATGAATAAGGCACACTAAAAAAATGAATTAAATAACATAAATCATCTATCTATCTATCTATCTATCTATCTATCTATCTATCTATCTATATATTATGAGAGGTTTCTGCTCTAGGGCACATGCACTCACCAGAAAGACAGAGGGACAGAAAGCAAGAAATCACCCACCATGGGGGATGGTCACACTATAATCCCTTCTCCTCCATTCTTCTCTCGAGATCTTGGGCATGCATGCACATGCGCCCAGCATAAGTTTAAGCCACTGGGTCCAGGACTCAAACCATGGATGACTACATGAGAGTTCAGTGACATAGCCATTATGCCAACTGCTGGTTCCAAATCATATTCTTATTTAACCTTCCTAGTAGAGACAGAATAGTCTTAAACACCAGTCTGTAAATTCCCCAAGTCAAGATTAGATCCTAGGTTGGCTCCATGGCCTGGTGGTTAAGGCAGCCAGTTCCTACATGGCTAACTGTGTGGTTCAAGTCTCAGACCCAGCAACTCGAGAAACATGCCAGGCGTGAGTACATGCTTGTCCAGAATCTCAAAAAGAAAGAGATATGGATAAGGGAGTATACCATGACTATTTTCCATGGAGAGGTGCTTTCTTCTCTTTCCC
>NW_006209511.1:1089071-1113499 GCF_000334495.1 Tupaia belangeri chinensis | reverse complement strand
TCCCTCTCTGTCTCTCACTGATGAGCATGTGTGCTCTTTACTCCATGCATGCATGTAAATACACAATTTAGATCCCAAAGATCATGCTTAGCATTATGGACACTGTCATTCAATAAATAAGCTAAAGTAATGAAGAGAAATATTAGTAGCCAGAGAATGTACCCTCAAGATGGTGACACAGCTAGTTATACATTTTAAGTTTCAGTTTATAAATTGACCAAATTGATCCAAAAGTGAATATTTATTTTTCATTTTATTGATTCTATTAAATTGTGATATTTCAAAAATGCATCCCTTCCAAAATGCACTAATCTGTTAGAAAAACATACCAGACTGGCCCAGTCTGAATGGTACAGGCAATAGTGTACTGAACTGAAGTGTTGGAGGCCACAGGGTCAACCATAGATTCAGATCCTTGGGTCATCCTGAAGATACATTGAGCATGTGCACATATGCCCATGATCGGGAGGAGCTAGAGGGCTAGAGAAAAGGGAGGTCTTGGCACATAAACTCAGGATCTCACTGTGTGGATCCAATTGCATTATTTTTGTGTCACCATCTGGCCTCAATTTTTCAGATACTCAAATATGAAAACAGGCCAAGCCATGATGACATAAGGAGAATGTTGCTGTGTGGATGTTAAGGCTGCATGGGAGGCCTGAGTTCAGTTCCTGGCCCAACCTAAGCAGGCTGCCTACAGTGGTACTGCAGCTGACTGGGAGGATGTGGCAGGGGAATTTCAGTGCAAGGTGAGATTCTATGAACCACCCCCACCACTACCACCACATTAAAGATAAGTGTAAAAATTGGGACCAGTATATGGCATAATAGTTATATCACTGGACTCCCACATGGCTGACTACCATTTGAGTACTGGACCTGGAGGCTTAAAACTTACACCAGGCACGTGTGCATACATGCCCAAAATCCTTAGAGGAGAATAGAAAAGAAGGGACTGTGGCATGGCCATTCCACCTTGGGGGTGGGGGAAGGGTATGATTTCTCACTTTCTGTCTCTCAGTCTCTCTGGTGAGCACAAGTGCCCTATAGCAAAAAAAAAATATATCTCTCACTAAAATAAGTAAATAAATAAATGTAATAATGAAATTGTCTTAGAATTGATAATATATGATATGACCTATTTCATAAGGTTTGGAAGGACTAGATAAATGTATATAATATTCCCTTTCAATGGGAAATGGAGGAGATTTCCTTTTCCTTCCTCCCTGTCAGTTCCTTTTGGTGTTAATGAACCCAGAAGAACCAATGCTCTGGGGACTTTATCTAAAACAGAATGCATGCCTAGATCCTGTATGTCAGCTCTAAGTGGAGCAAGATGAGAGCCAAGTTATGACGCTGAAGATAGTTCAGGTTTTTAAGGGTCAAAGATATGATAGGAAGGTTGGCTACAGACAGTTCCTTAGATGATGGGTTGGTATGCCTTTATCAGTGGCTGTGCAATGTTAATACACACAAAGATGGGGAGCCAGGCCCACGTCCTCAAGGTATAAATATTCTGGCTTTCAATGGATAATCTCATTCAGCCCTTGAAATAAATATATTATGTAGTTAATGTTATTATTCCTATTTCACAAATTAGGAATTTTTAAATAACTTTTGCAGAGTCACATACCTAGAAAGTGATGGGATTTGACTCTAAGGACTGCCTGCAATCATTATATTATTCAACATGATAATATGGATTAGATGAGTTAACAAATAACTAAGGAGATGAATAAGGCACACTAAAAAAATGAATTAAATAACATAAATCATCTATCTATCTATCTATCTATCTATCTATATATTATGAGAGGTTTCTGCTCTAGGGCACATGCACTCACCAGAAAGACAGAGGGACAGAAAGCAAGAAATCACCCACCATGGGGGATGGTCACACTATAATCCCTTCTCCTCCATTCTTCTCTCGAGATCTTGGGCATGCATGCACATGCGCCCAGCATAAGTTTAAGCCACTGGGTCCAGGACTCAAACCATGGATGACTACATGAGAGTTCAGTGACATAGCCATTATGCCAACTGCTGGTTCCAAATCATATTCTTATTTAACCTTCCTAGTAGAGACAGAATAGTCTTAAACACCAGTCTGTAAATTCCCCAAGTCAAGATTAGATCCTAGGTTGGCTCCATGGCCTGGTGGTTAAGGCAGCCAGTTCCTACATGGCTAACTGTGTGCTTTCCCTCTCTGTCTCTCACTGATGAGCATGTGTGCTCTTTACTCCATGCATGCATGTAAATACACAATTTAGATCCCAAAGATCATGCTTAGCATTATGGACACTGTCATTCAATAAATAAGCTAAAGTAATGAAGAGAAATATTAGTAGCCAGAGAATGTACCCTCAAGATGGTGACACAGCTAGTTATACATTTTAAGTTTCAGTTTATAAATTGACCAAATTGATCCAAAAGTGAATATTTATTTTTCATTTTATTGATTCTATTAAATTGTGATATTTCAAAAATGCATCCCTTCCAAAATGCACTAATCTGTTAGAAAAACATACCAGACTGGCCCAGTCTGAATGGTACAGGCAATAGTGTACTGAACTGAAGTGTTGGAGGCCACAGGGTCAACCATAGATTCAGATCCTTGGGTCATCCTGAAGATACATTGAGCATGTGCACATATGCCCATGATCGGGAGGAGCTAGAGGGCTAGAGAAAAGGGAGGTCTTGGCACATAAACTCAGGATCTCACTGTGTGGATCCAATTGCATTATTTTTGTGTCACCATCTGGCCTCAATTTTTCAGATACTCAAATATGAAAACAGGCCAAGCCATGATGACATAAGGAGAATGTTGCTGTGTGGATGTTAAGGCTGCATGGGAGGCCTGAGTTCAGTTCCTGGCCCAACCTAAGCAGGCTGCCTACAGTGGTACTGCAGCTGACTGGGAGGATGTGGCAGGGGAATTTCAGTGCAAGGTGAGATTCTATGAACCACCCCCACCACTACCACCACATTAAAGATAAGTGTAAAAATTGGGACCAGTATATGGCATAATAGTTATATCACTGGACTCCCACATGGCTGACTACCATTTGAGTACTGGACCTGGAGGCTTAAAACTTACACCAGGCACGTGTGCATACATGCCCAAAATCCTTAGAGGAGAATAGAAAAGAAGGGACTGTGGCATGGCCATTCCACCTTGGGGGTGGGGGAAGGGTATGATTTCTCACTTTCTGTCTCTCAGTCTCTCTGGTGAGCACAAGTGCCCTATAGCAAAAAAAAAATATATCTCTCACTAAAATAAGTAAATAAATAAATGTAATAATGAAATTGTCTTAGAATTGATAATATATGATATGACCTATTTCATAAGGTTTGGAAGGACTAGATAAATGTATATAATATTCCCTTTCAATGGGAAATGGAGGAGATTTCCTTTTCCTTCCTCCCTGTCAGTTCCTTTTGGTGTTAATGAACCCAGAAGAACCAATGCTCTGGGGACTTTATCTAAAACAGAATGCATGCCTAGATCCTGTATGTCAGCTCTAAGTGGAGCAAGATGAGAGCCAAGTTATGACGCTGAAGATAGTTCAGGTTTTTAAGGGTCAAAGATATGATAGGAAGGTTGGCTACAGACAGTTCCTTAGATGAAAGGGCATGGAGTCCTATTTAGAAAGTTTCATTGACATGCTTATAATTTCAGAGGTCACTCAAGGAGCTATGCTGTTCTCTCACAGTGACTTAAGTTTCTAATCACCACTATATAGAAATAACTATGATGGACCAAACCATTTACTTACCTAGTTCTAATTAGAAGTTGATATCTGGGTAACCTGCTAAGAGAAGGGCAGAGCACTTAGGCCACTTTTTCTTGCCGGGGGTGGGGCAGGGAGAGAGAGAGCGAGAGAAGCATGCCCTGCAATGGGGTCTAGTTGTGCCACAATCTTTTATTCCTTCATTTTCTCATACCATCAGGATCCTGGGCACACATATATGTGTCCAACATGTTTTAATAACCTGAGTTTCAATCCCAGCTTTCCTGCTGCTCAGTAACTGTGTGAGCTTCAAGTACTTAACCTTTTCCTGCCTCTGTTTCCTCCCCTGTCAAGAAGGAAATTTACAGCCTCATCTCATGTACTTTCTGTGAAGAGAAGGTAAGCAAAGCACTTGAAAGAGCGCCTAATCCAGGCAAACACTAGATAAGTATTTGATATTAGGGTACCCAATTTTACAAACAACTGAGGTGCACTTTTGGCTTTACAATTTTTTGGACTAAATTTTTAATAGAATATATTGAAATGTTAAACCTAAAAACAAAAAAATATGAGAGGACTTCAAAAAGTTTATAAAAATGGAATTAAAATGTGTTTATTTTAGTGCAAAATAATTTGAAATACATTCATAGTCTTTTTCATAACATTTTTGATTAACTTTCTGAAGACTCCTCATATATAAGCAAATTGGTTTCATATATCCAGAGCATGATGACAAAATTAAACTATCAACTTAGATTTAATGGCACACGAAATAAGAATTTTCTAATAAAGTCTCAGTGTTTTATTAACAATCACTTCGAGCATCAGTTATACTATATAATAATGCATATGTAATTATAAGATGTAGACATAGTGCTATAGCCTCATAGCCTAATGGTTAAGGGATCTGGATACCACATGGCTGACTGTGGTTCAAATCCTCACCCTAGCAGCTTGAAAACATACTAGACATTTTTATGTGCATCCCCAAAATCCAAACAGGATGAAGAAGTGGAGAAGGAATTTCAGTATGACCATGCCCCATTGAGAGAGTGTTTTCTCCCTCTCTTGCCATTTCTTTGTCTTTCTCTCTCTGACAAGTACATGCACATTCTGGACATTAAAAAGAAAAATTATATCAAAATAAATATAAAACAGTAACTTTAAATCCTGAAGTGACTTCTGAATTATAAAAGTTAAAATAATGGTTAGAATATTTCAATATATCAGTATACTTTACTGGAATTTAATCTTTTAAAAATTAGAGGCCTACATGTATTTACAGTGCTACATATGGCCTTTCTGTCCAATATATAATCCCCAGAAATAAGGCAATCTCATGGGGCTAAGGAATCAAATTACTTCTGAGCTAACCCTGTAGACCCTTTAACACTTACTACAGCCTTTTTTATTAGCCACCATCACTGACAAAACAAATCTCATCCTAGTTGGCAAGTTCTTAAGCAGGTGACACCTGCTTCTAATCTCTCCAATCCTAATTGGGTATCAGCTTCCCCAACACATCCTGAAACTCCCTTTCTGCCCCTCCCACGAGGTGTGCAGCCAGGAAGGTTTACAATTGGTTCACTCTAGAATAGTAAATAATGTCATTCTATTTACTGTGAGCCAAATGTGCACTGCCTCACTGAAAACTTTCACAATAATCCTATGATCTGGTACTCCAACTATGCCCATTTAAAAAATGGAAAACCTGAGGCTGAGAAAAAAGTAAATAACTTTCCTCCAAGTCAACCAAAAATCCATGTGAACATTCTGTGTTACCTAATCTCATATCAGCCACAGGATTTCCTGTTTACTTCTTTTAAAGTATACTGCCAGTGATCTATGGCTCCTGAAAAAGCAAAACTGGTCTTACCCCCTTGTTCTTCATTTGAGAACCACTACTCTGTAGTCTTTGATCCAAGGTGTTATAGGAACTTTCTTTCATATTGTCCTGGTACAGACTGGTGGCATTATATTCAGTGTGTCAGTTAGTTAGTTAGTTAATATCAAAAGTTAAATCCATTGGTTCCAAGAAGCAAAGTGTTACTCTACAGAGGAAGAAATGATATTAAAAGACTAAAACACAGGTCACCATGATCAGTAAAGAGGATAAAAATAAATACAACCTTTTAATTCTGAAGCAATGGATGAAAAGAAAGAACTTCAAATCAAGTCGATCTTACAATCTCACAATCTTGTTCCCATGTACTTATTACTATAAGTATTCATAATATTTTGACTTGATATACAGGTATCTTTTCATTTGAGGAAAACCATACTTCTAAAATAAAATGTACTTTGGGAAAGGATCATGGAGTATTAAACACAGATAATAAAGAAAAAGTTGTTTTGACCAGTGGAACAGAAATAAATTACCTATTAAACAGCAGATTGTGTTAGAAAATGCTAGTTTTAAGAAAGGCAATAGATTTAGTTAGCTAGAACTTGCATAGGTTTTAAGCAATAGGTTTTGCACAGATTATACCTGAAGATGATTATGTGTCACAAATTAATTCCATTTTGGACTGAGTTCCTGCTCTAGGACCCAACAGACCAGACTAAACCAAAATGGAGTCACTCATGCTGAATGCTATATATACTCAAACTGAAATTTTCAGGAAGCAAATAGATCCTAAAATAGACTAGCTCTTGCTAAAACCAGGAGATCTCAACCTACTTGAATTAGTGTAATTAGGAAAGCTCTGCTTTTATGAGAAAGTAACCTGAAGTACTGTAACATTATCCAGTTAGGTTTTCTATTGCTGTTTCCTGTTTTCTCCTTTTGAAGCATTATGCTTTTGCTATTGCCCAGTGGGAGTTCTAATTCTATTTTGTAGAATGGAGGCTGCCCTGACTCAATTCATGAACTGCAAGTAAATGCCAATTAGATATATAACTAAATTCGTTTTTGGCTTTTATAACAGTACTCATCTATTTGTCCACATAGCTGGACTTGGTTTTTATCTTCTTGACCCCAAACAGTGGGCTAGGCAAAGTATTTCATATTTCAACTATAGCTTTGTTGAACAAGACATGCTAGGGGGGACGAGCAGTTGGCATAATAGCTATTTCGCTGGACTCCCATGTAGTCTACTGTGGTTCGAGTCCTGGGCCCGGTGGCTTAAACTCATGCTGGGTGTGTGTGTGTGTGCCCAAGATCCTGAGAAGAGAATAGAGGAGAAGGGATTGAGGCATGGCCATCTCCCCGGGGGGGAGGGGGTGATTTCTCGCTTTTTGTCTCTGTCTCCCACACATGGGCCCTATAGAAAAAAAAAAAAACTTAAAAAAAAGAGAGATACTAGGGTTTAGGACCTGAGATGTTTTCCCTACTCTGTTGATTCACCAGTGAAATCAGAGGAGAATTTACACTTTAGCTCACTGATTTTATTAAAGAGTGAACTAGGAGAAAAACATTATAAATAATAAACTGTGGCCAATTTGGATTATGTAGCAGGAGGGAAGTTAATGGCAACAGTAAATACCAAGTCAGAAAGACAAAGCTGCAAGCTGAAGTTGAACGGGCAGGAGTTACACAGCAGGTGTACAGTGTGACTATGGTTGAATATGAGAACAGGAAAGAAAAGATACCAAAATCTGAATGGGGCAAGCAATGGGGTGATTTGAGGTTTGAGAGAAGCCTGAGATGATATATCTGCAATTAGTGGTCTAGGACCAAGACAAAAGAAGTCTAGAGTGATTTAAAGAGATGGTATTGAAAGCCCCTTTGAAGGATCAAGTACAAACTGGTATACATCTTTATATAGAGTTCTCCAATCCTAGCCTCATAAAACTTATTCAGCTATGGCTATTGAGCAGCATTTGTGTACTCGTTTGTAATCTCTGTTCTTCAGCACAGAGAAGAAAGTTTTTTCTAAAAGAACCTCCACGGTTCACTTTATAAATCTCCTTTTAGTTTGCTATCTTTGGCCCACAACTCAGGGTTGCATACCTGAGTTGCATACTAGAGCTGCTTTAAAATTATAAGTAATTTTGAGCTAGAGAGAATTAGTTTTTGTGAATTCATTTTAGCTAGTATTTGTTTTCCCTTTGCCTTTGATCTAAACCAACTAACTATATGGCATTTCAGAGAGCAAGAACGAGAATAATTGTGGATTTAAAAATACAACTGCTGTAAATGTATGCAGGGCTTTAGCAAAGCCTTGGTCTTCTGACTAGTAACTATGAATCTCTGAATCTACCTATAACCTATAAACTCCTGATTGAAGTTAGCCCACCCTTTTAGGCCAAATGGACGTTTAACCTCCATGTGTTGATATATGGCTTCTATTGTCATGAAATGTATAGAAGACTAACTATAACCCAACCTCTGCAGAGCACTTTCTCAAGAATGAATTTGTGTTTTGGGGCCACAGTCACTTATATTGGCTTATAATAAACTTCCTTAAATATTTTACAGAGCTTTTTTTCCTCCAGTGATGGAATCAATTCATGAATATTTCCAGAACAACTATAAAGTAATTCAAAGGTCAAAATCTATATAAAAATACAGTTTGCTTTAGAGAAGGTAGAACTTATTGTTGGAAAACTATCACCTCAAAACAAAATACAACAACTTCAGTAATTTATGTGATGATACACATAGAATGAAAGTGAAAACTTTATAACAAGGAGTTCAGGGGAGAATTTAGCAATTCTATATTCAACTTTATCCATCTATATTCATATGTCAACATATACCTGGTTTTTCTCTTTCCTTTTTAAGAAAATTTAGTTATTTATTTTGTCCATGAGCAAGAAAGGCAGAGAAATAGACAGCATATCTAACAGGATCTTGATCCCAAGATCCACCCCTAGACTCAGTCGGCCCTGGATCATAAGCACACACATGCCCAGCATACACAATGAGTCCCATTTGAGTTAGCTTTACAGAGCATTCCACTTTACTGGTGTACTATCATCAGCCCCATGCTTCTTCTACTTATTTATTAAATAAGGAAGTTTATATTGCCTATGATAATAAGAATTCAATGGGAGTTACCAGGTGGTGCAGTGGTTAAGGCACTAGATTCCCACATGGCCAACTGTGATTCAAGTCCTAGATCTGGCAGCTTGAAAATCATGCTGCCTGTGTTCTTTATAAGATCCTGCCTCACATAATGAGAGTTGTGCTTGTATGTTGCATCCTTGGTCATAACAGTCCAGCTGCCCCAGATGTAGGGTCGGTCTTCTTCGCCAGTATTTCCAACATAAAGTTATAGTTCTTGCACACTGGTCTTGCTAGGATTTTGTTTTATATTCCTGAAACTCCTAGCCTTGAGATGGCTCAGTAGTACTGCAGTAACATGCTTCTCAAGAAGATCTATGGGAACCAGCAGTTAGCGTAATGGCTATGTCGCTGGATTCCCACGTAGTCAACCGCGGTTCGTGTCCCGGACCCGGTGGCTTAAAACTTACGCCGGGCGCGTGTGCATGCGCGCCCAAGATCCCGAGAGGAGAATGGAGGAGAAGGGATTGCGGCGTGACCATCCCCCCTGGGGGGTGATTTCTCGCTTTCTGTCTCTATGTCTCTCTCTGTCTGTCTGGCGAACGCACGCGCCCTACAGTGAAAATCTCTCTCAAAAAAAAAGAATGAAGGTTTGGTTTACCACCACTAAGCAAAGAACCTTACTAACCTTTTTCTTCTAGTATTTCAGTGTGTATATCAAAGTAAGAAACTAAATATCACTCAAAGACTTTGTATCCTCTTTCAAGGCAAGAGTTATCTTATTTTATTTTGTACCCAGAGTAGTTTTACAATAAAAAAGCAGAAATGTAATTGTGTTATTGTCATTATTTGAAGATTAAATAAGGTTTAAAGAGATGTGTTCTAAAGGTTGGATAATAAGTTGACAAGGGGCAGGTCCTGGTGGTCTTTTGAAAGTATTGCTTGGGTAGCCTATAGTACCTAGTTATTCAATCAAATACTAATACAGGCATTTCTGTGAAAGCAGTTTTTACATATGATTAAAGTCCATAATTAGTTGAAATTGGACTTTCTGGAACAATTTAGAAGAGCTACAAAAGTAGGTATTTGCTCTAAATGGAGAAATTATATGGGATGTCTGGAGTACCACTTAAAGGTGAGTGAGTGAGTGATTCTATTCAGCCTTAATTTTGTGCTTTATGGGAAGAATGTGATGTACCTTTGAAACAGGACAATGTAGAACAGCTAATGTATGGTATAGAGTACAAAACAAACTATGTGTAAAGTAATATCAACCACGTAGAAAGGAAAACGGATAATAAGATAAATCCGGCCCATACAATCATTAGTATGTGTATGAATGGCTGAGAACTACAGTAACCTGGAGAAGAACCAGTATATGAACATCTTATTGCTGCAAAGGTAAAAATTAGTCTCATTTTGATATCTTCTAAATGAGGGATTGCGGCGTGACCATCCCCCCTGGGGGGTGATTTCTCGCTTTCTGTCTCTATGTCTCTCTCTGTCTGTCTGGCGAACGCACGCGCCCTACAGTGAAAATCTCTCTCAAAAAAAAAAAAAAAAGAAGATCTATATGGAAGTTCAGTTAACACATAAAATGTACTGGGCACACCACACCCATGATCTTGACTCACTGGGAAGGTCTGTAAACAGGGGATCACAATGTGAGACCCTGTTAAGGGTGTTTTTCATTCACTTCTCTCTCTCATAAAAAAGAAGAAGAAGAAAGAAAAAAATACTTGGAGAAAAGGGAAAAGAAAAAAGAAGAAAAATTTACTCTTTACAGCAAATTAATGTCCACCTAAGTATAAATGAGCCATATCTACGCATCTTGGGGCATTACACTTCATTATGCTGCCCAAACCAAGCATTTGTAGGCTAGGCTTAATGTTCTGGCTCCTGTGAATAAGCCTACTAAAGATATAGTTCATTTAATGACATTAATTGTATTGAGATTGGGTTTGGATAAATTGCTTTTCCACATAGCAACTGAATAAAAGCACAAATCTAACAAGAGACACATACAAAACCATAGAACTCAATCAATAATGCCTCCCCACCCCATTACTACATTAAACTTGCATTAAAGACCTGGCAAGTTATTAAGGACCTGGCAAAGACCAGTTCTCTGTGATCTTTCCAAATAACCACACTCTTCTGCACAATATTTCACTTCAATCATGTTTGACAATCAACTTGCCAACTTGTTAAAAATATCTATATTTCTGCTCTGGAAAAGTCCCTATGAAAAATTACATATTAAATAGTTTAGATTCACATCACTGCAGTGATGTTAGACTTACGAAAATAATAATACTATAGTGAATAAAATAGAGTGCTACATACCACCCCATATATCAAAGACTGTCGAAGATATTTACTATTGAAGGTATTTTCAATATTAAGCCCCAGGAGATTTATAAGAGATCAAAGTGATTAGACATCCTTAATTAGAATGTAAATTTATGCATTGATTTATTGTATCAAACACATCCATGATTTTTCAACATGTTCATTTTCTATTTCAATTATAGAGACCAATTAAATAATCAGAATCTCCCACTCCACCTGTAGTTTCAGTGTCTTGTGCTCAAGTTAAGCATGTCATTTTGTCACAACTTTATCCCATCTTGAATTCAGAGTTTTGGAAATAGAACACTTCATGCCAAACAAAATACACTATAAACTACCAATTTAGGCAAAAGAGTACCCATTTGTTCATAGTTTCATATTATATAAATACTCTCAGGTTAGTTCTATAACCCTATGTAAATTCAAGTGATTTCTCCTTCATCCCAAAGGGCTTTTCTGTTTCTTCCAGATTGGTAAATCAGTGAGCACTAGTCTATGTCATTTCTAGCTTTCGAATTATTGTCAACTTCTCTTTTCTCCTGGTATTTCCTCTCCCCTTTTGTTCTTGTACATTTATACCTCCTTTATTGTTTTACTGTCATATAGAAGGACGCTTTGAGGGAGAAGAGGTAAACCCATGCATTTAATCTGCCAGAAGTCTTCTCTATTTTATATACATGACAGCAGCCTAAACTTATTTGAGCCAAAATGTCTAATTTCTAAGGTGAGACAGACCGATATAAAATAAAGTGAATGGCATTGCTTTTCATATTTTCTGCTCCTCTAATTCCACAAATCATATTATATACAATAATAATAATAATAAGCATTGCTATAAATAAATCTTATTGGGGTGGGACTTACAGATATAAACTAAAGTTCAAATGTTATTATCTACTCTGGTATTTATTATCTTATTAAGATATAATAATAGGAAACTTACATTCAGGACAGCAGACATACTTGAGTCATGTTGTCAGGGCATATCTCATATAACTCTAAGGAGATGATACAATTATATGAAATAGACACTTAGCTTAGGTAGCTAAGTGTTAGTAAGGGCAGAGAGTCAGGAATCATGCCGCCTCGACTCAAATTCTGCCGCTGCTACTTATTAGCTGTTTAACTTTGGACAAGTTACTTAACCTTGGTGTACTTCAGTTACTACACCTGAAAATGAGAATCATAAGAATGATTCATATTGTACAATGAAGAGTAAATAAGTTAATACTTGTTAAGAAATGAGAATACCATCTAGAACACAATAAATAGTACATAAGTATTTAGTAATCAAGAAAATAAATACAAATAACTCATATTCTACCACTCCTTTCTACTTTTTAAATCTAGAACTTAATTTTCATTTTTCTAAGAAAATGAATGCAAAGAAAAGTGAAAAAAGAAACATATGAAGTGAAATCTTTACTTCTGAGCTTCTAAGAAATCAAGGCCTTGTGATTCATGTACACTATGAGTGTTTAAAAGGGAAATTTTAGATCACACCAGGCTTTTCCCTTACATGGGACTTAAAAATCCAGCTTTTGCTTAGGTGCAAGTCCACTCTGTCAACAGAGGCTGGTCCTGCAGATCTCCTTGGGGTGACTGTGGAAAATCCCAAGTTGAGCCAGCCATGGTACAAGGGTTAAGATGGCTGCATCTTACATGGCCAACTGTGCAGTTCAAGTCACAGACCTGGCAGCTTGCTGGGCACATGTATGCGCATGCTCAAAATCTCAAGGCGATTAGAAGAAAAGAGACTGTGTGTGGGATGGCCATTCTCCCAGAAGGTGCTTTCTGACTTTCCCTCTCTCTCTGTCTTTGTCTCTCTCCAGAAAGCACACATGCCCTATAGCATATTACAAAAAAAAAGAAAGAAAAGAAAAGAAAAGAAAAAAGAAAAGAAAAGAAAAGAAAGGGCAAAGAAAAGAAAAGAAAGGGCAAAGAAAGAAAAAAGAGAGAGAAAACCCCAATTTGCCTGTTGGCATTTGGGTACTCAAGCCAGTGGTGCTGCCAACCTACCCTTCACCTAGCAGGTATGAGCCATGTTTCCCACATGCTCTGACCAGCTGCATCTCCTGGGCACTAGGCCCTACCACACTCAGCCTGGCTGACTTGAGGAAGATTCCTGTAATGATCCCACATCTGCACTCACATGCAACTTTTCCAGTCCTTTTCTTACCTTGATTACCCTTAATTTCTTGGGCAGGATCTGCCCTGAAAAGCTCAAAGGCTGACCTAGAAATTGACCCTGTCTTACAGGGACCCATTCAGACTAGGCCTAGGAATGGGTAGCATGTGGGCTCCTTGTCCCAACCATACCCAGAGTTCCTGCTTCCCTGGAACTCTTTAAACCAGTACTTCTCCTCTTTGCTACCAAGATGCCACAGGACATGACATAAATCCATTCATTTTATTAGCCCATATGTGTATATGTGACCTTCACTGAGCTTTCTTTGGAAGGGGGAGTCATTCAAGGACTCAAAGCCATTCAGAAATGTTCACTCAGGGATAAAACAACCTTCAAATACTGAAAGCTTAGTGTGATACTAGTGAGATGCATTGGCTCTCATGTGGCATCTACTCCAAACCCCTTCTAGTGCTCCTTTTGGGATTAACACAGCTGGAAAACATAAAGTAAATTTTCTATACCTTCTTAGAAGAGGTTTCAGATATGATTTATTCTCCTCTAAGCAAAAGTTCTTGCATGAAACTTGAATTAAAAACTGAGTTGAGAAGTGACAATATGGACATAGCAGGCATGGTGAGTTCTGGAGGTGGCCATTCTGATAGCAGATGTCTGTCTCATGGATAGTAGTCAAAGGGATATGATCCCCAGAAGCCAATGGCTTCTCAGTGTCTCAACTTCCTGAACACGGCACGGAGGGCATCCCCTTACTGGTTAGTTTTGTGTTATTATTTCAGGATTCATCTCTGCAAGCAAAGTCAAGAACCTTCCCTTGCAGTCTTTCCAATGATTTTGTAAACATTTAACTCCCTGTATTAAAGCCCTTTCTGTTGAAAATAACTACATGGTTTTCTGCTACCTACAACTTAACCCAAGCTGATATGTAGATTTAAAAAGGTGGTTAATAAAGTTTACCAAAAAACAAAAACAAACAAACAAAAACCACTAATTCTATCTTTTATCAAGAATATGAGGTAGGGTCCATTCTTAATGATGCAGCTATAATACAATACTCTGAATGCAGGTATTCATATGAAAGTGGGGTTTAGTCTTCAGATCAACCTGTGCACACCAGACCTGTGTGTGCCTATGATCCCAGCTGGTTTAAAGGCTTGGGAAGGAGAAACTGTGGCATGAGACTCTGTTGTGGGTACTTTTCTTTCTCTTTCATGAAAGAAAAAAATAAACTCAGGACCAGCAGTTAGTGTAATGGCTATGTTGCTGGACTTCCACGTAGTCGACCGCGGTTTGCATCCCGGACCCGGTGGCTTAAAACTCACACTGGGCGTGTGTGCGTGCATGCCCAAGATCCCAAGAGGAGAATGGAGGAGAAGGAATTGCAGCATGGCCATCCCCCTTGGGAAGTGATTTCTCGCTTTCTGTCTCTCTGTCTCTCTCTGTCTGTCTGGCGAGCGCATGTGCCCTATTGCAAAAACCTCTCCAAAAAGAAAAAGAAAAGAAAAAAAGAAACTTAAAAAAATAGTAAAAAATAAAATAAGGTAGAATCATATCTATTTTTTTTTTAATTTACCAGAAGGCATGTATGCTTGCCAGGGAGAAAGAGAGGAAAAGTGAAAAAGCATCCCCTCCTTTCTCTTCCATTCTGGGATTCTGGGCACATAGGCATATGTGTCCAAGGTGCTTCTCAAACCACCAGGTTGAGGACTTGTCCTATGCAGTCAGGCAATGTGGGATTCCGCCAGATTAACCACCATGCCACTGGCTGACCCCACATACCTGTGTTTAAATAAACTGCTTACTTTTAATTTCATGTAATGCTACTCCAATTATTAGTAATAATAATAAATATTGAGCATGTTCCTGTAATACTGTTGCTGGTATCAATGATGATAATTTTAATTATAATTGCTTGTGGAGCATTTACTTTGTATCACACACTGTATTAAGCATTTTATGTACTTAGTTCATTTAATGCTCATACTATATGAGATACATATGATTGATACCCAGTCTATAGGTGATAACATTGGAGTTAAGAGAGGTGAATGAGTTCTTTTCCAAGATTCAACAATTGATAGGTGAGAAAGCTTAAGTCTGAATCCTGTCAGCTTCTTAAGATCACTTATTAACCCCTTTATTAAACTATTTCTCAATACTTTTAAAGTTCCATGTCATAGATAATGATAAGGGAGCCTGCCATGAAATATTTAGCTTTTCTTTAAATACCTTCTTGTGTGATACCCTTGGTCTCTCGTACAAGTACTTCAGATTATTTTGGGTAGATTCTATTTAACCATCTGAAGAAAATGCTCTGGAAGTACCAATAGAATTGAACTGTTTAAATATAAACTCTCATTGCCCCAAGCAAGAATGCTCTTTAAAATTAGAGCCAGATTTTGCTTATAATTTAATAGTCTTTTTTCATCCGATAATTTGCATAGTGATACAGCTTTTATAGAGTTTTAATTCTGAATTTATATTCTAGAAATGTCAATCTGGAGGCTGTAATCCTGCTAACTTTTCTACATGCCTATTTTTCTGAGTACATATAAATGTTTATTTTCTTTAAGTAGCACATTTCAGAGGTAAAATGTATTCTGAAGACTTTAATCTATGCACAAAGCCATCATAAAACTTCCCTGGCATAGCTTGCTCTTACAGTTAACCAAATTATATTTGGATGTTTGCAGCAAATTAAGATATAACAGAGTGATCTGGGTGGACAAAATGTATGAATTGCATCCTGTTTATGGAACATTTTTAGAATTGAATAGCCTGACAGCTATGCTTAGAGAAACAGCTGAAAGAGCAAATAAAATTGTTCACTCAGTAGTTTATAATAAAAAGAAAAAAAAATGTTAATCTTCAAGACGAAAGTGTGAAGTAAAGAATGAGTTTTATTTTTAAAATCTTCATTACAAATCTCCTTGAAAGGATGTGATAAACACAATTTATAATGACTATTGGGAAAGTGGAACCCCCTCTAGAAGAGAAAGCCCCTATCCTTCTTTCTTTCTGTGTGTTTTTGACAGCTTGGGTATATTTTCATCATATTTGGAGTCTACCTTTGGGAAGCTAGGACTAAACAAAGCAATGACATATGCTAAATCAATTCAGGCAGAGAGACATGGGGGTAATTAGAGCAGTTGATGCTGAAGCACTGTAGGGAGATCTCCACAGAGAAAATATACAGAGGTTGGGAACAAGAGCCCCAAATCAACCATTCCATTGGCGGATGCTCTGAAACACTTCCAATTTTGAAGTACCTCTCACCTGAGGAACACAGCATGATTCAGGTGTAGTGGTTTTCAGTTCTGGCTGCATGTTAGAATCATTTGGAAGACTTTTAAAAACTGTGGATGCCCTAGTCCCACCCAGACTATACTGGAATGTGGGGGTGTTTGAATGGTCCCTAAGTAACTGCATTTTTAAAAGTGCTCCAGGTGATTCTAAGGTGTACATAGCTCATTTAATTCTCACAACCACATGAGATATATTTAGAGTTGAGAACCACATGATGTATATTCAATATTTAGAGTTGAGAACCACTAGTTCATGGTGAGTAGTAGCCAGAATTTATTTAAATATGGTTAATGATTATCTCCCAAGTATCCTAGAGATCAGCTAGTCTCCTTTTTAATAGTTCATTACATAAAATTAACATACCACTTTGCTTATGAAAACATTTATGTCAACTATATATGTGTCTCACAGTACACTTGCAAGAAGCTGAGACACTGAAAAGCTGGAATCCCATCTGAGATGAGAAGTGAGATTTGGCTTACCAAAGCCAAGGCAAGGTATACCTAAATTCAGCCTTTTTCACCAAGGTATCATCTAGTAGCAGATGTAATAGTCCCGACTCCCTAAGATGAACTTTTTGAATTGCAAAGGGTTCCATTTCTATATAGCTCTATTTTGAAGTCAAGAGAAGCCTGCGTTTTTAAAATCCAGACATAAGGATTTCTATCATCTTAGCTAGCACTACTATTTGGAGTACCTTCAGTAGCTGTAAATAAATAGGGTCTCAAAAAATAAATAAATAAATAAAGGGAACTGTCCTAATTTGTAGCAGTCGAGTAGAAGATTCATCTAAGTTGAGGAGCATTCCCCTTTCTCCCCATGCAATCAAGCTTTAAGAAAAGAAAAGACTGACTTATAATCTACTGGTACCATGACCAGCAGCACTAGACACAGTGTGGGAAGAGAGTGGAAAATGAAGGAGGGTGAGAGAAAGGAAATCAAGGAGGAAAACAAAGAAGCAAAACATTTAAGGAACACAAAAATGGAAAATTATTTGTTGATGATAACGTGTATGATAATACCTTTAACTGGACTAACATATAGTGTATTCATGCTGAGAAAATTCATTTTACAAGCTGTAATGTTCATAAGGAGAACAATGTCTTACTCTGATGCCTTCTCTATTCAAGAAAATGGGCAGTAGCCCATTCTGCTGCTGGAATCAACTAGAGAGCCCAAAACATTGCTGTTTTTTTTTTTTTTTAATGGAGGGAAAATATTGGTGCCTTATGGAGAAGAAAATGTGATCCTGTTATTAAAATAATTTTGGGATCCAGATCCACCCACAGTGGTGCAGCTTGTAGCATATCAAACTGCAGTGCTGGAAGCCACACTGTCAACTACAGATTCAGAGTCCAAGTCAACCTTGAAACACACCAGGTGTGTGCATGTCCAAGACACTGACTAGTTAGAGGGCTGGGGAAAGAGGATCAAGGCATGATGAATCCTATCAATCCTTTCAATAAAATAAACTTAAAATAATACTAATATAGATTCAGACAAGGAAGTTCAATCATAGGAACTTTAGCAAAGCATGAGAAGAGTTTTAGATCCTATAAGTGTTCTATATACCCACGGTTCACTTTTTGAAGTGCAATGTATTCAGATTACACTTGCTACGTCAGCTAATATACATTCCACAATAATGTGAAAGTATACTACAGACAAGAAAGAAATTAATAAGTGAAATGGTGATAAATCATGGTTCTAATTAAGAACTATTCCTCTGTGAGATGTGAAAAGAAGTTGGAATTTCATTGTCCAAGTAACCCTAACCAAACTATAGTTATCAACAAACTTTCACTGCTATTTCTTTATTTATGCAAAACTAAAGCTAACTGATAGAAAAAGTGATCTTTAATTCATATATCAATAAAAAAATTTCAAATATATGTCCTAGTCTACTAGGTTTATAGCAATGACCTGGTATAAAATTAATTCCATATATATTTCTACATGGCAAATGTAATCTAAGAACAGACATTTCTCTCTCTCTTTTTTTTTTTTTTTTTGGAAAGGTTTTTGCTATAGGGCGCGTGCACCCATCAGAAAGACAGAGAGAGAAAGTGAAAAATCACCCCCCAGGGGGGATGGCCATGCCACAATCCCTTTTCCTCCTTTCTCCTCTCAGGATCCAGGGCACACGTGCCCAGCGTGAGTTTAAGCCACCAGGTCCTGGACTTGAACTGCAGTTGACTACATGGGAGTCCAGCAACATAGCCATTACACCAACTGCTGGTCCTGAGAACAGACATTTCTTTAGGTGTGTGTGTGGGTGTGAGAGAGAGAGAGAGAGAGAGAGAGAGTCATTACTACTGAGAGCAGAGTTGAAGAATTCATTTAAACAATGTCCTACCACCAAGTGGACTCTAAAAGATAAAGATTTCTGGCACTGACTTGAACCTATTAGTAACCTTACTTATCATTAGTTTTTTCCTTGAGAATTACCAGAAAGATGCCCCTATTAGTCAGTGGGGTGAATAGTCAGATATTTAATTTATTAGCTAACAAATATTTCTATCATGTGTAAGATATCAGCTAAGATACTGGTTTAACCATACAATAACATTCCATTCAGTCTGTAAACAAAATGAGGAAAATCTGCACAAGACACTTGGGGAAAACTCCAAAAAAATGAAAGTCTGCCCATGTGCAAAGTTTGTGTTATTTTTGTTTTTAAAATATTAATATTTGCATTTGTGTGTGCACATAATTAAAGAAATAGTTTTAGTACAACATACAAGAAACCACTGACAAACTCTAGAGTGGGGCAGCTCTGAGGAGAAAGGGAGACTCCATTTCCATCACAGTATTTCCAATTTCTACCGTGTACATCTATTTAATTAAAAACTAAGTGTTTAAGTCACCAACACCATTTTCTAGAGCAGAGAAATTATTTTCACTGAAAATAGTGATTTCAACTAACTATGTAGAGTTTTCATAATTTTATGTAGTTTTCAAATATTTTAAATCTTAAGGCTAAATTTTCAAATAAAATTAGTATTCATAAAGTTATTAGGGGTTTGTAAAACATGCAGGCTGTGTCTGTTGGCACCCCCATCTGATTTCTGTTTGTGTGTATGTGTATACTCCATGTCCTGTCTCGTTTCCTTCTCTTTTTCTGTACACCTCAGTCCATCTCCATAATTATACCCATTCAAGATGGTATAGAAAGAAACAGGAAGTTGTTTTAAGAAGGTGATATGATACCATGTATGTCTCTTACAAGAGACTCCATAGGCTTCTATCTTTTGGTTGCCATAATACTAAGACACCATCAAATTAGGAGTCTCCTGATTTAAGAATAGCTCTTCGGAATATGAAAATAAAGGACATGCATATATCTGCTGTGAGAAGAACAGTAATTTAAATGATGATTCAATTTTTAAGAACGTGCCTACTAGAATCAAGAATCTATGACTCTTAGACTTAGTTGATTATTAACATCTTTATTGATAAGTATAATTTGCATAATGTGATAATGAAATCCCCATCACTTATTTCTCTGTCAACTCCCCTGTGCAACATGCTTTGCATTAAACTAGTTAATGTTCCAGCAGGACCTCTTTTAAGTAGAAATTTTGTGACATTAAAATCTCCAGCAAATTGTATTAGCACCACCAATAAAATATCACAAGAGCTTATGTGAGTTGATGACAGTCTTAATCATATGGCTAAACTCTGTGACTCCAGAGTCAGCACGTGGCATGATGGTTAAGGCACTGTATTCCCACAGTGCAACCATGGTTGGAGTCCAAGACCTGGCAGCTGTTTTCTCACTTTCTCTCTCTCCCTCTCTTACTTTTTCTGTGCCTTTCTTTGGTGAGCACACAAGCCCTATTGCAAATTACGAATAGAACTATCATAAGATCCAGCAATTCCACTCCTTGGTATCTACCCAAAGGATAGGAATACACCAGTCAGAAAAGTGCTTGCCCATTCTTGTTTATTATGGCATTATTCACAATTGCTAAGAAATGGAATCAATCCAAATGTCCACAAACAGACAAATGGATTGAAAAAGTGTGGCACATACACACTTGGAATATTATTCAACTATAAAAAATAATGAGACCTTGGCATTTGATAGAAAGTGGAAGAATATAGAAGATCTATTGCTAAGTGAAGCTAGCCAGACTATAAAAAAGAGGCATTGCATGTCCCCACTTAATATATACTGAATGTCTGGCAGAAACTGAAAGATAAGAAGATATAAAAGCAAGGAAAACAATAGTAGAGACAGGGTGGGAAGAGGGTGGGAAATAGGATAGGGTGAGGTGAAGGAAATGAAGGGAAAAGAGAAAGAAGCAAAATATTTAAGGGAAATAAAACTGGAAAATTATCTGTTGATGATAACGTGTATGATATAATAAAATCTTTAAATGGACTAGTATGCAGCATATTCATGCTGGCAAAATTTATTTTGCAAGTTGTAATGATATACTGTGATTAAATGTATACATTTTTTAATTAATAAAATAAAATAAATATTTTTTTAAATTAATAAAATAAACTCTCTGACTCTTCCACATGGCTGACAACAGAGTTCAAGTCCTGAAGCTGCCAACTTGAAAAACACTCTGGGCATGTGTGTATGCATGCTCAAATTCCCAAGAGGAGAATAGAGGATGGCAGCGTGGTCATGCCCCTTGAGGGGTGATTTCTTTCTTCAGCAAGCGCACAAACCCTCACTTTCTCTCTGTCTGTGCTGAGTGCACATGCCCTATAGCAAAAACAAAAGTAAATAAACAAACAAACAAGAAAAAGTTTATAGAAATAACACCCAAAAGTTATCTGATGTGAGGAAGAACAATGTCCTCTTATGCCACCATTGTCCTAGAGCCCAGTGACTGATGATCAGGCTTGCTTTCCATTCTCTTGTAGAAGCTTTGTGGCCACACAAACCATGAAGGTCTGGTGTTATTAAAAAATAAAGTCCTTTTCTAATAATACACACACTTGACTTCAGAAAAAATAATGAAAGAAACTGAGTGATGTTATCATCTTTTAAAATGCAATGATAGTGCATTTTCAACTAAAAGTTTCATTTCTGAAACATATATTTCTGATAAAAATATCAGGCTAACTTCTTTTTCTTATCATATAATCTTCCATTATGACACAAGCAACAAACACTTAAATGCCTTCTTTAGTAAGAGTCAATAGTTATCCATTATAGATCCATCTATAAATGGATACATAAATTCTAAAAAATCATGACACTAATCTGGCATATATGGAAATGAATACAAAATTTCACATACTGATACAAAATTCCTTTAATTGAAATAAGTATTTTAAAAACTGGCTGACAGCTCTGGACTCTGGGCATTCTCCATTTCCTTAACAAATCAAGTCAGTTACTTCAACTCTGCTTTTTGCCCTAGGCCTACATTTAACTCTACCATAGATCTTCCCTCTTACTGATTTCAAGGCACAAATTCATTTTCCTCTACTGTTTGCTTTTCACACTGGAGTTCATATCCCTGAAAGAAAAACCTATCAATCATTTCTCAGAACTAATGAATATCCAGCAACGCCAAGGTCAGAGAAAGCTTCAGTGATACAGAGGCATATTCATTCATTTACTCACCAGCAGCCATGCTGTGGCAGGCCTAGTTCTAGGGCCCTAGAGTCAGACATAATGATAAATAAGATTCGGTTCCTTGTTTCAAGCTGTCAGGAGTGAATAAAATGGATAAAACTTAAGGTACATGTGCCAGGAGCCATATAAATGAAGTGCTTTGGGTGACCCAACAATAGTGTTCTGAGATCCTTTGTATGGAAGCTTCACTAACCTGTTAATCAGGCTCTAATATCACCAAGGGGCTTTGATTTGGAAGAAAGACAATTCTAGTAGTAGCAATAGCCCCTACAGTACTTAAACACAAGGGTAAGCTGAGGATAGGTGGAGCTAATAAGGCTTATTATTCCAATTCTTAATTTTAATAAAGAGAGGAGACTTCACCCTACTTCCCATAAACAAATGTAGGAAAGAATGCCTTCCATATAATATTGGCAGCAACCTCTGTCCAGGTTTCAGTCATTTCCCATTACCCATTTCTATAGTGACCATAATCAGCAAACCAAAAATTGGGACATGTGGTCTGAGAAAGAATTTTCATTCTTCTCTCTCTTTCTTCCTTTCCTTTCTTTCCTTTCTTTCCTTCCTTTCCTTCTTACTTTCTTTCTTTAGAAATTTTTGCTATAGGACACATGTACTCGCCAGAAAGACAGAGAGAGATAGAAAGCAAGAAATTACCCCCCAGGGGGGATAGCCACGCCACAATCCCTTCTCCTCCATTCTCCTCTCAGGATCTTAGGCATGCAAGCACCCGCGCCCAGCATGAGTTTAAACCACCACGTCTGGGACGTGAACCGCGGTCAACTACGTGGGAGGCCAGTGACATAGCCATTATGCTAACTGCTGGTCCCAAGGATACATTATTTTTTAAATAAAAAAATGTGTAACTTTTGGCTGGTATTGTGAACTAAGAGCTTGATCCCATTTGTCTGACAGATAGCACTAGGTTTTTCACATTCAAAGAGTAAAGATTTTGTTGAAAAGCTAAAAGCACTTCTTTATTAATCTTTGGCTTGGGGCATAGGTTCAAGTTATTGTCCATCTCAAAAGGATGTAGAATCACCCAAAATTTCAGGCATAAAAACTATTTCCACTAAGCCAGAGCACAAAATGTCATCCAGTCTTCTTTCTGGAAATAACAATGGCAAGGTCCTTTCGACGAAAAACAAAGAAGGAAGCTAAAAAAAAACCTGCTGATAAAATGAATTCAGATATCATTAAAGGACCAGATATTCCAAAAAACCTAGATTGGAGAAGCCAGAAGCATGGTCCTCTCCCATTACCACCCAAATGGATTTAGCTGTGGCTGACATTTTCCACTTTTAGGATATCAGTGCTGAAAATCTTGCCATGGAGATGGGATTGGCCTGCATTGTTTGCAGGCAAGTGATGGTGGCATCTGGAAATCAATTAGCAGACAGAAGAGAACAGAACAACCCTTCTTCAAGAACCAGCTCCATGGTTCCTGCGATCTAGCCATTTTGGGGGAAACGGAGGAATGAAAAGGTCCCACTGATAATTCAGCCTCCAATAAAGAAAACTCACGTGGTAGGAAGACTCCTCTCAGGCCTCCTCTCTCTGTATCTGTCTTTGTCTCTCTCTACCTCTGTCTCTGTCTCTGACTCCTCTCTCTCTCTCTCTCTCTCTTTTTTTTTTAATTTTTGCTTTTTTTTTTGTTTAGGGGGAGGCATTTTTCTGGGCCTTTTGCCCCCGCCTAACCCTTTATCTTGTAAATAATTCCCTCTCCCACTCTCCACCCAGGAGAGACCGAAGAGAACAGAACAGCCCTTCTTCAAGAACCAGCTCCATGGCTCCTGTGATCTAGCCATGTTGCGTGGTGCACTTGCGTGCCACGTGGTTTTATAATTTTTGTGTTTTTTTAAAATTTTTTGAATATTAATATTTTTTTAGTTTTATTTAAAAGTTATTCTCTTCATTTTTTTCTTTTTCTTTGTTTGTTCTCCTTTTTTTTTTTTTTTTTTTTGCTGTTGTTGCTTTTGTTTCCCTCCCCAGAGAGGAGGGAGGGAAGGAGCCAGAGAAAGCATCCCCCCGGGGTGTGGCCATGGCATGATTCCTTCTCCTTCGTTTCTCCAACCCTGTCGAGACCCTAGACAGCCGAGGTCATGCAGTAGGTCGTTTTCTCAAGCCGCCGGGTCTGGGACTTGAACCACGCGGTCTGCCATGGAGGATCAGTTCCCTTAACTACAAAGCACAGGCTGGCCCACTCTCTTCTGGTTGCAATCATTGAAGAGGTTGTGTCGTCGTGAAACCCCTGTGGTTTTCGTTTGCATTTCCCTAACGTGGAAGATGCTAGAATCTCCCATGTGCCTAGCCGCCGGTCACTTGCTGCACCCAAGGAAGCAA
>NW_006209511.1:1083410-1088972 GCF_000334495.1 Tupaia belangeri chinensis | reverse complement strand
AGAAAATAGAATCTTAGATGTAGAAGAGAAAATTGCTGGCCAAGAAAAATCCACCACGAAGACTGAGAAAATGGCCCAAAAATTTGAGAATAATATACGAGAAATAGTAGATACAATTAAACGTCCGAACAAAATCAGCTTTCTCTGTGAGTGCCTTTTTAAGTCAATTGCATTACCACTCTCTTACTTTCCTCATCCACGATTTAACTTTCAAATTTCATTTGAACTCTTTTCCTTTGCTCTAAAAATAGTTATGGCACAGGGTGAGAAGTAGGGAATCAAGGGGAAGGAAATAAAAGCAAAATATATAAGAAATAGGAATGGAAATTGTTTGTTGATGATAATATGTATGGTAATATCCTTGGTTGAGCTAATATACAGTATATTCTAGATGGAAAATCACATTTTATATGCTGTGATGATGTACAGTGAATAAATGTAAAATAAATTTAAAATTAAATAAATATAAATAATTATGACTAAAACGTTACTGATTTTCTTCAGTGCTTTGATTTCCATATTTAAGGATTTTTGTCTTTTCTTGAATTCTTGATAAGTTCATCTACTTAATATTTGAACTGAATCCTAATCTTTTTTCTTGGCTTTAAGTTTTAAGCAAATTTCTGTTAACATTTTTGGATTTTAATCTTTTTTCTTCAAACCTTTAAAAATGAAAAAAAATGAAATATGCATTAACATATCAATTAATACCTATTTAAGGACTACAGTAAGATATATAGCCCCAGTAAGGTGCTACTTTATAGTATGTTCTCTTTACTCACTGAGGTGTATGCCTAAAGTCAGACATGTTTTCATAAATATGTATATATCAGCTGTGCTTGCTAATTAAAGTCTTTAAATTAAGACCTTTAGTGAATCAATAAATTCTGAAAAAAAGTATGAAAAAAAACTGTACATTCCAGAGACAATGTGGGAGAGGGGAGGGAGTTGGCAGAGGGTAAGAAGTAGGGAATCAAGGGGGGGGGGAATAAAGCAAAATATATAAGAAACAAGAAATAGAAAATTATTTGTTTATGATAGCATGTATGGTAATATCCTTGATTGAGCCAATATACAGTGTACTATGAATAGAAAAATCTCATTTTGTATGCTATAATGATGTACAGAAAATGAATGTAAATAAATAAATAAAAATAAATAAATTTAATAAAAAGAGCTATGATCAAAGCAAACAAAAAATAACATACACAAATCTATAAATGTGATATACCACATTTACAGGGTAAAGGATAAAAACTTTATGATCATATAGAGAGAAAGCATTTGACATAATTCAACATTCTTTTGTGACAAGAACTGTGAACACATTAGGAATAGAAGGAATGCACCTCAACACAGGAAAGGCCATATATAGCAAAAAAAAAAAAAAAAGTTGAAGGCTTTTTTAAAATTTTAGAACAAAGACAAGGATAGGATGTACACTCTCATCACTTCTACTCAACATAGTACTGGAAATACTAGCCAGAGCAATTAAACAAGAAAAATAAATAAAAGGCATCCAAATTGGAAAGAAAGAAATTAAATTGACCCTATTTGCAAATGATATAATTTTATATGTAGAAAATCCTAAAGGCTACCAAAAATAACTGTCAGAATAAACAAATTCAATAAAGTTACAGGATATTAAGTTAACATATAGAAATCAATTGTGTTCTGTTTCTATACACTAACAATAAACTATCCAAATATGAGATCAAGAAAAAAAACTATAATACTACAAACAAACAAACAAACAAAAAAGAAATCAATTAGCAGAATGTAAGGAAAGCCATAATCTTTACCATCAAGATTGCCACAAACCCCAGGTGACAGACAAGGAAGTGAATGATCCTCACCTGGTGTGGTATAGTGCCCAATGTACCAAAAGAACAGAATGACTCAAAAAACTCAGAAACCACCACAAAAACCAGCCGCTACAGTTGTTTCTGTAGCTCCAGCTGTTAAAAATCCATTAGCTAAGAAACCAGAAACTAAATTTAACAAGAAACAACTTTTATAGCATTCAAGAGAACAGAAGTCAAGATATCCATGGTTATTGCAGGAAATTATTCTAGCACCAATGTTTCTTTCCTCTTCAGCAACTTGTGGCCTAGTGGAATGGTCAGCTTTTACAGCCAAAACTTTCTCCGCTGGTCACTCAACAGCAAAATTAAGCTCAACAGCACAAAACAGCAGCTGCCCTAAAGAAACTTAAGTAATGTGGCTGAGTAGGTTTTTAAATCATATTATCCCCAAAATGAAAGCTTATTAGGACATAAGCTTTAATATATCATAATCTAATAAAAATCTTCATAAAATGTTTATTTTTCAAAACTTATTTAAAGATCTAAAGACTGAATCAAATATAGCTATGTCCTTGACATTTGTTAAGTCTTTATTACTTAGGAACTAGCCCATAAAACCCATTTAGCATTGTGATAAACAGTAACAAATAATATCTATGTCTTTGCTTTCATCACACTTAAATTGACACTGATGCTACAACAAGCCAAGAAAAAAATTTATCCTGCCAATTGCTAACAAAAGTTTAAGTTCTCTTTCTTAGAATTTTTATCTAAATATTTTTTTAATTGCCAGAGGACACATGCACTCCCCAGAGAGAGAGAGAGGGGGAGAGGCAAAGAGAGAAAGCACCATCCATAGGAGCATGGTCACATCAAAATCTGTTTTCCTCCATTTCTCCTACCTCTCAGGATTTTGGACATGAATCTATGAAAACACCTCAGCACGATTTTCAACCCACTAGAATTGGGAGTCAAAACTTAGCCAGCTATGTGGGATTGGTCCCCAAAGCACAGAGCACTTAACCATTGTGCTGTGGGGCCAATCCTCCTATAGTTTTTCTTGTCTTTTTTTTTTTTTTTAATAAAGGTTTTTGCCATAGGGCACATGCACTGCCAGAGAGAGACAAAGACAGAGACAGTGAAAGGTAAGTGAGAAATCATCCCCCAGGAGGATGGCCATACCATAATCCCTTCTCTTTTATTTTCCTTCAGGGATCTCAGGACACACAGGCACACACACCCAGTGTGAGTTTCAAGTCACTGGGTCCTGGACTCCAGCTGTAGTTGGCCATGTGGGAGTCCAGTGACCGGTAACTGCTATGCCATCTGCTGGCCCCTTGATTTTTTTTTTTTAAAGAAAAATTTACAGAAGAGAAACTCAACAATAAGCTCTTACAAACCACACCATGACATTCTAATTTTATTCCTTCTAAGGGAGAGGAGAAAGATTCTGGAAAGTTGTTGACAGCTAATTTATCCCAAATTAGGCATCAGAAACCTACATAGAAGCAAGTTTCCAAAGAGAAACTGATAAGAGCATCCCCTACTATGTCTAGATATTAACTTTTATGAATGTGATTATAACAAATGAGATATTTGGAACCTTAGGAGTCCTAGTAACTCTTACTTGCATACAAGTGTAATATCTTTGTTTCTCTGGTTTATGAACTCAGATTAAAAATAAGAAATCTGAAGCCAGCCACCAGTGACCTAGTGATTAAGGTAGCTGGACTGCACATGGCCAATTGCATGGTTCAAGTCCTGAAATTGAAGGCTTGAAATACAGGCTGGGCACAAGTGCATGCATACCCAGAAACCGAAAAGGAAGGAGGAATGGAGGAGAGGGGGACTATGCCCCCATGAAAGGTGCTTTCTCCTTTTCCTTCCCTCTTTTTCTCTCTTTCTGTATCTCTCTGGAGAGCACAACCCTCAGCCAAAACATTTAAAATGAAACAAGGAGTCTGAAAGGAGGTAGAGAGACATACTTAAGTTAGGCACAGAAACTGTGCTGCATGCAGTATGCACACTATAAATATTTATTCCATTAGTGAATGAATGAATGAGAAGATATGTCACATCTAACAGTCTTGAGAAAAAAAAAACTGCATTAAAGACTGATCAAAAGATATCCAGGACAAATTATCATCCTTAAAAATTTCTAAACACAGAGGGGCCAGCAGTTGGTGAGGTGATTCAGGTGTTGAACTCCCACATGGCTGACCACAGTTTGAGCCTCAGACCTGACGGCTTGCTTTCTCACTTTCCCTCTCTCTGTCTCTGATCAAATTTATAAAACTAATACATACTAAGGAAAATATTTAAAAAAAGATTTCTAAACACAAGACCAGTCAATGGCATAATGGTTACATTGCTGGACTCCCATGTAGTCAACTGTGGTTGTAGTTTCAGACCTGGCAGCTTCAAACTCATGATGGGCATGTGTGTGTGTGCATGCCCAAAAATCCCAAAAGGAAAATAGAGGAGAGACTGCAGTGTGGCCATCGCCCCCCCGCCCCGCCGCCCCCGGGGAGGATTTCTTACTTTATGTCTCTCTGTCTTTCTCCGGCAAGTGCAGGTGCCCTACAGCAAAAATCTCTCTTAAAAAATTTTCTAAACACATCAGTTATGGTTGCTACTATTTACCAATGACACTATGAAGACACTCAAAATTTATTCAGTATACAAGGGGGTTTCAAAAATTTAATGGAAAATGGAATTAAAGTATAAGTTTATTTTGGTGGAAAAAATTTTGAAATCTATAAAATTTTTTTCATAACACACATTTTTGTAAAAATTTTCAAGGCCTAATTATATTATACTTAAGAAGTCATGGACATGAAGTACATACTTTAAAGAGTTTCTGCTATAAGACAATTTTCACAAATGGCATTTGAAGTAGCAAACTTTGGTTGTTTGTAAAATTCATTAACGCATGCACTCCATTCCAAGCAATGCAAGATAGATAGTATGAAGTATCTCTAAAAAAAAGCATTTTTTATAGAGATAATTCATACTAACTTAAAAGAAATCCACTTAAAATGAAGAAAAAGTCATTTATTATCCTAAAACATCTTGACTAACATCTATATTGATGGAGTCTGGATAATTACAAGTATATTTCATCTGTACAGACTATCAACATCTACTTGTAGAAGTTACAAGCAATTTTTAAATTCTTGAGAGAATGGCATTTTGGAAGATGGATATATTTCTGATTCAACAATGGTTATTAATTTAATATCCTGGGAAGAAAATAAATAGGCATCTAAAAACTTAAGATTCATTTGTAGAGGTCTAGAATATGCAATTTCCAAAACCATTTATACATTTGGGTAATTCCAACCAATTTATTTGTGGCTTTTGTCTTAAAAAATATCTCAAAAGAGGGCCAGTTAATAGAGTGGTGGTTAAGGCAGCTGGATCCCAAATGGCCAACTGTGCAGTTTGAGTCTCAAACCTAGTGGCTTGAGAAATACACCAGGCATATGTGCATGCATGCCCAAAATCCCAAAAGAAGACAGAAATGGAGAAAGGATGGCATCATGACCATCACCCACAGGAGGTGCTTTCTCACTTTCTGTCTCTCTCTCTCTGGCAAGTGCACATACCCACTGACAAATTTATATATATTTATATATAACATATATTTTAAACATATATTTATACTTATATTTTTAATGTTATGCAAAGTTACATACTATATATTTATATAATATGTTTAATATTACATATTTATATATTATGTATTTAATATATT
>NW_006209511.1:1072023-1083353 GCF_000334495.1 Tupaia belangeri chinensis | reverse complement strand
GACTTTTAAATTATATATGTGTGTGTGTGTGTGTGTGTGTGTGTGTGTGTGTAGATATATGTATATGTGTGTATATATATATACATATGTAATTTTGTGTATATATAATTTTGTGTATATATATATATATATAATTTAAATATATATATATATTATACACACACACACACACACACACAACACATCTAGAAGTATACTTCAAAAGGGAGCAGGAAAATCAGATAAACTGGGAGTCAACATACCAAAAAGCTAAAAGTAATATTCAATTTTATTGGTAGAAAATCCTTTTTACTTAATATAATATTTACTTTTAGATTTACTTCCTTTTAATTATGTATCTGATGCTATAATTATCTGCCTCTATCTCACTAATGCCAAAACAATGACCCAAATAAAACTTTTAAAAATCTACTTTAGGCCATCATCATACATCATAATTAAGTCTGATCATATAAAATATAGGAATCATAATTTTTTTTTGAATGAGTAATTAAACTAGTGGTTTATCTTACAGGTCTCAGTGACACAGGGCAATTGGTATATTCCTAACCCTAATTATAGCTACAAGTAACTAATGAAACAGCATAACTGTCAACACCTCAGCACCATCACTACCTCCAAAACTACAGCATTTTTAGCTCCTGGTGATATGTGCTAGGAATTATGTAGGATAATTCAGAAATACAATCCTAGCCCTTTAGCAGAGTTCAAATTTTTAAAGCCTAAGCATCAACAAAACTTGTGACTTAAAAGCGGTGACGCTCATTTGTATATATATTTTTTTCAAATTAGTTGCTCTGGCTTTAAAAAAATCATGTAGAAAAAGTCCCCACCACTCTTGCTCTCCCTCTTCCATATATGCACATTCATAATGAAGGAACTAGCTAAATCATTTACATAGTTATCTGGTTATGTGTAAATGACTTGGGTGGGCAATGAGTAGACATCATCAGTAGTTTTCAAGGTTAATATCCAAAAGTTGAGGGAGTTTGGTAAGGGTTCAAAAAATAAACAAAACAAGTGTTAAGTTATCTTTTTGTTTGTTTGTTCTTTTGTTTTTGAAAGAGATTTTTGCTATAGGGCACATGCACTTAAGACACGGACAGACAGAAAGTAAGAAATCATTCACCGGGAGAATGGCCATATCACAGTCCCTTCTCCTCCATTCTCCTTTTGGGATTTTGGGCAGGCATATATACGTGCCCTGTGTGAGTTTTAAGCCACCAGGCCTGGGACTTGAACCACAGTCAACTACATGAGAATCCAGTGACATAACCATTATGCCATCATGCCATCTGCTGGTCCTACTATCTTTTATTTTTAATACTTGGAAATATGATCTTCATTAAAACCTAAGAGGGTAACCTTGTCGAGATATATTGACAAGCATTATATAGGATACAAATAAGTCAATCTGAGAGTTGATAAAAATATAAATGGATAGAAAAGATTTTTAAGGGGAGGGAATTGATGAGGAATGAGTGTAAATAAAGATTTTAACATGCAACTTCAGGACAACTGAGGACAGTTCTCTGTTTGACTCATCAAGAATTGTTTAGAACAGAATATGGTATCTCTTCTTTAGAATAAACTAATGGAATATGGTAGAAATTGGTCAAAATACAAAGAAAAGCACAGATTAAACCAAAGAAATTATGTGACAAAAGTTAATGAAGTCATTGACAAAGATAAAGGGTACATCCAAGAAACTGTACACCCAGGATCAGTTGAGATTTACAGAAAGAGGAAACAAGATCAACTGACCACAGTCTAAAGAAAGGATGAGTACTACTATCACAGAGAGATGTACAACACAGTCTGTGAAATTAGGAAATTCCCCCAAACTGGAGGCTGTAAATGGGAGAAATTTCAGATCAATGGTGTTCAATTCTGACTGTATATTAGAATCATCTCTGGGACTTTAAAAAGTATATATCAATGCCCCAGGGGCCAGCAGATGGAACACAGTTTACATTGCTGGACTCCCACATGGCTGACAATGGTTTGAGTCCCAGAACCAGTGGCTTGAAAATCACTCCAGGTACATGTATGTGCCTACCCAAAATCCCATGAGGAGAATGAAGGAAAAGCGATTGCAGCATGACCATCCTCCTGGAGGGTGATTTCTCACCACTCTCAGTCTCTCTCCGACAAGTGCATACACCCTATGGCAAAACTTATAAACACACACACACACACACACACACACACACACACATATATATATATATACACACACACACACACACACACATATTTATATACACACACACACTAATGAGGAATGAGAAGTGTAAATAAAGTTGTCCTGAAGTTGCTTGTTGAAATCTTTATTTACACTACACACACACACACACACACACACACACACACACATATATACCCAAACTCCATCTGGAGAACCTGACTTATTTGATTTAGATTGGATCTGGGTATAGAAATTATTTTAAAATACCAAGTAACAGAGAAAGAATTTGAACTCCAAATCCCAGGCCTTTTATACTGTGCCAAGGTTTCACCTTCCAGCCCTGGCCACGCACATGGTACTAGAGGAGTAGAAATGCCTGTGCTGAATCATATCTTCTGACACACTCATAGGTAAATGAAATGTTATTACCTGAGATGAAAGCAGACTTAGTAACTGGAAGGGTAGATAAAGACCTGAGTCTTTTTTCCCCTGAATGAGTTTCCAGTTTTCTCTGCTAAGTAGATTTGATGATTCATCCTCTTCTAGACTGGGAGAAAAATATGTGCAAAAGCCTGAAGTCAAGACAAAGAATGGAGCCCAAGAGGACTTAAAGAGAGTCAGTATTGCTGGCCTAGAGAACCTGAGGGAGGGAGGGGGCTGAGTAGGACAGGAAAAATAATAGGAGTAAAGGAATTAAGGAACCTCACAAAACCCATAGAGACAGATGCCCTGAGACATTCTGAAGAGGTATGAAGAAGCAGAGCCTCAAGAGGACAAGACTCTTGTTCAATAATTTGAACAGGAACCTGTCCCTGTGCACATCAGTCCCTCATTGTTTCTCAGGGTCTGTGTACTAACTCTGATAAGGAACTGTGGAGAGAAAGATGACTCTCTGTGGGCAGTTAAATCCAGAGTTTCACCCTGAACATCCTGTATATTCTTCCTCTGGCCATACAGAGAAGTCATATCTCTATCAGAAGGTGAATGCACTTGCCAGAGAGTGTCAGAAAAATAGAAGAAAAGTAAGAAAATACTCCCCATAGGCAACAGCAGTTGGTGTAATGGTTATTTATGTTGCTAGACTCCCATGTAGTTGACCACGGTTTGAGTCCCAGACCTGGTGGCTTAAACTCACACTGAGTGCACGTGTGTGTCCATGCCCAAGATCCTGAGAGGAAAATGGAGGAGAAGGGATTGCAGTGTGGCCATCCTCCCAGAGGTGATTGCTTGCTTTCTTTTCTCTCTCTCTCTTTTTTTTTTTTTAGAGAGGTTTTTACTATAGGGCACGTGTGATCGCCAGAAAGACAGTGACAAAGAGACAGAAAGCAAGAAATTATCCCCCAGGGGGAATGGCCATGTGGCAATCCCTTCTCCTCCATTCTCCTCTCAGGATCCTGGGCACGCATGCACACAGGCCAAACGTGAGTTTTAAGCCACTGGGTCTGGGACTCTAACTGCGGTCGACTACATGGAAGTCCAGCAACATAGCCATTACACCAACTGCTGGTCCCAGAATTTTTGCTTTCTGTCTTTCTCTATCTTTCTGGTGAGTGAATGCACCCTATAGCAAAGAAAAAAAAAAGAAAAAGAAAAATAAACTACCTCTCAAAAATAAATAAATAAATAAAAGAAAGTACTCCCCATAGACAGTGGTCACACCACAATCCCTTTTCCATTTCTCCCTTTTAAGATTTTGGGCATGCTTGCACATATGACCATTGTGTTTCCCAAGCCACCAGGTCCAGGACTTAAACTGCACAGTAGGATCCAGCTGCCTTAATCACCATATCAGAGACTGACCCAACTCATGATTTCTACCCTTGTCCTCTCTCCAGGTCCCTTTACCCTGCCCATCCCATTTGCTACAAGAATAGAACATGCACACACTTTCCAACTCATACCTCTACAAATAAATTCAGGGGTAATCACAAATAGGAAAATTAATTCTAATTAAAGTTTCATTTCTGTATATGGCAGATAATAAGCAAAGTGTCAATATTCCAAGTAGAAATGGACATATTTTAAAACACTAAGCAGCCACCTACATAAGCTATGCACTCAAGCACAGAACAACCATCCAAGGGACAAGGTGAATATGTCATAGTAAAGTACCTGTGATCTGAAATCTGGCTACCCTGAAACTTTGGAAACCAGCTCCTACTATGGCACTCTAGATGCACTGTTTGGGTATAACACTAAAGAGTAATAGCAATAGTCAAGTGAAGACAACAACCAAGAGATAAACCCATTAACTTTGAGGATCTAAAGGACAGAGAGGATCTATTCACCAGCACTGTCTCCTCCCTTAGGATCAAGACCACGATCCCTGAACCAGCTAATAATCCAGCATCAGGTATCCATACAATGATGACCTATAACCTACAGAAATTTGCTAGAAAATGATAAAAATCTTTGTACAAAGCCACAGAAGTTTTTTAGAACAGTTTAGAAAGGGAACCTCCTCTCTCCTCATAATCTTCTCCTGTAGTCACCCCGTCAACCCTGTGGTAGATACTGCTTTTAGAATTGAATTAAAAAGTGTGTCTATTCTTGTGATCTTTGACAGATTCAGGGAGGAGATACAAAATAATGTTGTAACTCTAAATTAATATGGATATAAGTGTTTTGTTAACCTCCTAACATCTACCTCTTATTAGTCATTCCTGAGACCTTTTAGATAATGGAGGAACTTAAGGATAAATAATCCCAAAATATGTTAAATTGGTATATTAGTTATGTCAAACTGAAATCACCTAAAGAACTGTAGCTAAAGAAAAGGCAATCTGACTAGTCTTTTCCTACATAGAGCAAGCCCTATAGATTCCTCTGGGAGGGGTATCTTTCCATACCTGGGTGAGGAAATGGCCTCCATCATTCGACGACATAATTGAGGCTGCAATGAACTGGAATAAGCATCTCAAAATCACCCTTATCCACTAGCTTCATATTCTCCCCTCTTAGTGACTTCCCTAGAATTTACTATTCTAATCTAGAAATTCTATTGTCCTGGGTTATTTTTTTTCCTTCCAATTTATAATTTTTTGTCTAAAATGCATAAAGCACCTTGCTTGGGCTATCTCTTCAGACTTCACACACATGTGGAGATTCCCATGTGTGTGTAAAGTTAATAAAATTTGTAAACTTTGCTCTTGTTAATATGCCTTGTGTTAACTTGGCTCCTTGATCCAGTTTGAACAACCCATCAGAGATCAAAGAGGGATAAAGTTGATTATTAATTCTTCCCTATACAGACATTTTGAGAAAACAACTTTGTACTACAGGAGTCAAGGAAATGTCCTTCTAATTTTATTTCCAACACTCTTTGATCTGGCAACCTGGGCATATCTTTTAAGAAGTCACGAAGTTTGTCATCTGTAATCTTAAAATGAGAATATGAGTCTTTCAGGGTTCCTATATTGGTCAAATAAGATGATGTATAGTGTTAATGTTAAAAAAAAATAAAAAGCAAAGATGCACAAAACAAGGAATAAATACTTCCAGCAACACTGTGAATGAAATATCTATCTCTGAAACCGGTATCTCTAGTATAACTACAGGAGAGGTTTGAAAAAACAAAACAAAAACAACTTTCTGGATTTCTTTTTGCATTCACCTCTAAAGAGAGTAATTAACTGCATTCCTAAGAAAAAAGAAAATGGCATCCCTTCAAGGCACCACAGGGAAACCACATGAATATGAGCCTAGTGTGCTCCAGAACACAAGACCTCCTAAGGTCTCTGTGGAAACCTTGTTTTGAAGCTCAGGAGGGAAATATGAAACTGAATAAAGCACTCTGTTATGTGTAAATCTGAATCATGAATCTTTTCCACAGTTTTCCAGGAAAACTATCAGTTTCGAGGTTGCCAACTCCTCATGTAGGTCCCTAAACTAACCTTTGATCATAATCCAGTTCCCTCATAAAGCCTTAATCCTTAAGATGTCATGACCAGGGGAAAAAAAAAAAACCAAAAAACTTTTTTTTTAAGAATTATTTTATTTAATTTTATTTATTTATTTTTTAACTTGACCAGAGAGGGACAGAGTGAGAGAGAGAGAGAAAGTGAGAAAAAAAGCTTCCAGGTTCAGGATTTGAACCACAGTCAGCCATGTGGGAGTATTTTTAAAGTTGTCACCCTAAGTAATCAACGAATCTGGTAAAATAGTCTTCTGAAGTCCCGGAAGAAATACACCAGATGTCATAAACTGAAAGTGATCCAAGATGTACTAAGATAGATGCATGCTTCTCTTCACCTCATAAGTAACACATGATGCTGTATCCCTTCACCTCATAGGTAATGCATGATGCTGTATAATACATGGTAATCCAAAATATTAGAAAAAGCTGAGATAACTGGAAATTATTCTTCCAGGAAGGTTCATTTTGAGAGGACAGTAAAAGTGACTTTCTAAAAACATTAAAAAGAAAGCATGACCTTACGTGGATTAAATCTATCTTGATGGTTGATTGCTACTCTTAGTACATATTCCAATGTGAAAAACAAGCAAAATCTGTACTGGTTTCATTTAAGTGTCATCCAGAAGATTCCTTTCCTGACTCCCAACCACCATAGCTGGTCAAGCTCCACCAATTAAACCAGGAGATCTTGAGGGAGTTGGCTGCTTGAGAAACTTAGCTCGATATCCTTCCACTGGTCTTTCCCTGCCCCTCAGGTATGTGAGATTTTGGATTCTTTTCCTGTACCCTATCCAGCATAGTTGATCAAGTTCCACTGACTAGTTCTGGAGAGTCTGAGGGAGCTAACTACTGGAGGAGTCCAGTTGGAAATCCTTCTGCCTGTCTTCCCTATCCCTACCCATGGTTGCTGAACTGCACGGCACATGCTCCTTAGGTTTAACTGCACCAGCTCAGCCCCAATGCACCTTGTCCAGAGAGATGAGAAATGGAACACCTAAAGTTAATTACATGTATCCTTCTCTTACTGGAAAGCAAGGTCCTCTACCAAGAACATGCCTGAGAAGTGGAGTTCTTCTTTCCCTCTGACACTACATAATCAACATCAAAATAGTAGGAAGAAGTGTATAATTAATCAGATGACCAGAAATCAGTGCAGAGGCACAAGAAATATGGGACAACAAGGAAACATGTCTCCCTCAAGGAAATAGACAATTCTTTTTCAACCAGAGATAGCACAAAAGAATTCAGAATATTCATAGTGATAGAGATGAAGAAGACTTTCCAGGACTTGAAGGAGGAGATAGAAATCATGAAACAGAATCAATCAGAACTTCTGAAGAAGAAGGCTGTCATTCAGGAAATCAAGATCTCCCGTGAAAGAATTAACAGCAGATTAGTCTTTGATCGTAAAGACAAAACTTCTGACCTAGACAAAATCACTAAAAAAAAAAAAAAAAAAAAAAAAAAAAGAAAGCAAATATAACCTCCCTCCAAAATGAAGAAAACACATAGAAACTACTATTAGATACCAACAAACACCCAAACATCTATATAATTGGTATTCCAGACGGTGAAGAAACTAATAAGGGCATTGCAAATATATTCTATGAAATACTTGCACAAAACTTCCCAAACCAAGAGAAACATTCAGACATCCAAACCCAAGAAATACAAAGGACCTCAAGTAGAATCAACAAACTATGAAGATCCTCTCTATGGCACATCATATCCAGACTGGTCAAAATCACCAACAAAAACAAGATTTTATTAGGATGTTGGGAAAGTCATTACATATTTTTCTATCGTTTTCCATGCAAAAATGTGCCATGACTTTCTCAATAATTTAATAGAAATGGCAAAAGAGAGATGTCAAGTTACTTACAAAGTTTACACCATTAGACTAACATCAGACCTTTCAAGTGAAACAATGAAAGCAAGGAAAGAATGGAAATATATATACTAAACACTAAAAGAAAAACAATTTGAACCAAGAATACTATACCTGGCAAGATTTTCCTTCATATGAGATAAGTGAATAAAATCATTCTCAGATAACAAAAACTGTAAGAATTCACCAACACTAGAATCAGCTCTTCAAGAAGTACTGAAGTGTATATTATATCAGGAAAACTAAAGAGACAAAAACAGAAATCAGAGAACAAAACCATATAAGAAAATAGCTTAAAAAAAGACAGAAGTCCAAAAATACTGATAGTAAGGCCGAATGTCAATGGATTAAATTCTCCAATCAAAAGACATAGACTGGCCAAATGGGTAAAAAAAAAAAAAAAAAAAAAAAAACAGGAGCCCTCTATTTGCTGCCTATAAGATATGTACCTCATGCAAAGACATACATGGACTAAAATTGAAGGGCTTGAAAAAGATATTCCAAGCAAATGAAAATCAAAAAAAAAAGGGATGGGGGGCTGGAGTTGCCATTCAGGTATCAGACAAAATAGATTTTAAGATAAAAACATAAGAAACAAGAGAGAACACTATATAGTACCAAAAGAGCTAATTCATCAAGAAGATATAGCATATTTAAATGTCTATGCATCCAACACCAGAGCACCCAAATATGTGAAAGATATTTCATTTAATTTAAAAGGAGAGATAGATTGCTACACAATAATTGTTGGAGATCTCAACACTTCACTGTCTTCTCTGGACATATCATCTAGACAAAAAATAAGCAAAGAGGTATAGGATCTATGCAATACCATAAATTGAATGAACTTGACAGACATCTATAGAACTTTCAACCCAATGATCACAAATACACATGTTTCTCATCCTTGCATGGAACATTTTCCAAGATTGACCACATGATAGGGTGCAAAAAAAAGACATTACAAATTAAAATGTTTAGAAACTAAATCTCGCATCTTCTCCAACTATAGTGGAATTAAACTTGAAATTAATGAAAATATACAAAAACATGGAAACTTAACAACCTACTTCTGAATGACTTCACAGCCACAGAAGAAATTAACACTGAAATTAAAAGATCCATTGAAACCAATGATAATGTAACAAGGACATGAGATTTCACAACTTATGGAATACAATAGAAGCAGTTATAAGAGAGAAGTTCATAGGAATTAGTTCTCACAAGAACAAAATGGAAAAGTGGCACACTGACAACCTAACAATACCACTCAGGGAACTGAAAAATAGAAACAAAAACAAAATACCAGGAGAAAAGAAATAATAAGATGTAAGCAGAAATAAATGAAATAGAGAATAAAAGAACTATACAGGAAATAAATGAAATCAAATGCTGGTTCTTTGAGAAGATAAAATTGATATACCATTAGCTAGACTAATGAAGAACAGAGAAAAGAACCAGATAAGAACCATATTAATCTAATCAGCAATGAAGCAGGCAAGATTACAATAGATGCAACAGATACAAAACATCACCAGAGAATACTATGAGTAACTGTACACCAACAAAAGAGACAATTTGGATGAGATAGACAAATTTCTAGACACATAATCTACCAATATTGAATCAGGAAGACATAGAAAACCTGAATAGATAATAATAAGCAATGAGATTGAATCAGTAATAGTTTTCCAACAAAGAAAACCCATGTCCCCATGACTTCACTTCTGAATTCTACAAAACCTTTAAAGAAGAGCTAACCCCCATTCTACTCAAACTATTTCTAAACATACAAAAGGAAGGAGCTCTTCCAAATTCAATGTATAAAGCCTCCATCATTTTCATTCCCAAAATAGACAAGGACAAAACAAACAAACAAAAAACTACAGACCAATATCCCTGATAACTACACATGAAAAAATTCTCAACAAGATACTAGAAAAATGTATCCAACAACATGTTAAAACAATTATACACTGGGATCAGCAGATGACGCAGTGGTTACATATGGACTCCGACACAGTTTACCACAGTACAAGTCCTGGACCTGGTGGCTTAAAACTCACACCAGGCACATTCATATGCATGCATGCCCAAAATCTCAAGAGGAAAATGGAGGAAAAGAGACTGCAGCCCTGAGGGGTGATTTATCGCTTTCTGTCTCTCTGTCTCTCTGTGGGACCAAATTACCCCACAAAAAAAAAAAAAAAAAAAAAAAAAAAAAAAAAACTCTTAAAAAAAATAAAGATTATATACTACAACCTAGTAGACTTTAAGAATGCCAGAGTGGTTCAACATATGCAAAACCCAAACTGTAATACAGTATTTTAATAGAATGAAAGGCAAAAAATATATGATTATATCAATTGATACAGGGAAAACATTTGATAAAATACAACATCCATTTATGATTAAGACTCTCAACAAAACTAGCATAGACAGGAATTTTCTCAATACATTAAAAGCCATCTATGAAAAACCCATAGCTAACATCATTTTGAATGTGGAAAAGTTGAAAGCTTTTCCACTAAAAACTGGAACAAGACAAGGCTGCTTCTTTTCTCCACTCCTTCTCAATATAATACTGGAAATTCAAGCCAATGCAATCAGACAAGAGACCAAAATAAAAAGCATTCAAATAGGGACAGAAGAAGTGAAATCATCTCTATCTGTTAATGACATAATTATATACATAGAAAACCCCAAAGAATACACACACATACTCCAGAATACGCCAGAAATTGCAGACTTTAAGAGGTAGGCAAGGCAGATGCTATCCCCAGTGTAAGGTTATATATATTTCACAGGAGAAAATCTACAATGAGCAAATAAAATTGCTCCAAATTCAACAAAGTCTGAGCTCTTTTAAACTGATTAACATATTAAACAGCTCTATCCAATTTGGGTTAAAAACATTACCATCATTTTTTCTCTATCCTTAAATTTATAATTTCACCTTATAAAGTTTCTGGAGTTGAAATCACTCTTAGAACTGATGAGTTTCTTTAATGTAATAGTGTTTCTTTTCTTTGATGAAATTCAATAATTGTACATCTTACAATCTATTAATAGAAGAAATGAGGTAATTAATATGTGTAAAGAAGTTGAATTGGGAACCAGCAGTTAGCGTAATGGCTATGTCACTGGACTCCCACGTAGTCGACCACGGTTCGCATCCCGGACCCAGTGGCTTAAAACTCATGCTGGGCGCGTGTGCATGCGTGCCCAAGATCCCAAGAGGAGAATGGAGGAGAAGGGATTGTGGCGTGACCATCCCCCCTGGGGGGTGATTTCTCGCTTTCTCTCTCTATGTCTCTCTCTGTCTGGTGAGCGCACGC
>NW_006209511.1:1045030-1071566 GCF_000334495.1 Tupaia belangeri chinensis | reverse complement strand
AAAAAAAAAAAAAAAAGAAGTTGAACTGAATTTATTGTTCTGTAGATTGAGAGCTTTCAAAAAGTTTACAATAATTCTTGGTTTATCTGAGTTTGACTTAAAGGAATAATCTGGAAAATTAAGTTATACAGAGAACTACATTCCCCAAAGAGGCCTGATAAACGAACTATATATACATGGAACTCTCAAAAGAAGCCAACTGTGATCACAAACAATTGCTAGTTCATTTTCTTAAGTTTTCATTTTTCCTGATTAATTTGTGTTTCACTTTCCTGTTTCTCCAGAGACCTGCTCCAGTGAAGTTTAGAGACCACATATGCTTGAAAGTATAATTTTTTAGCTTCCACATGAAAACGTTTATGTCTTTTCTATTCTCATTTAATAAAGAAAAATTCTACACTTGAGCGGACAGTGTTTCTTGGCCATCTCTCTTGTTTTCTTTTAGAAACAATTAATTAATCCAGTCTTCAAGCTATCCTTTCACAAGTTAAACTATTGAAACTTCCATTTAAATAGGTATTAAATCTCTCTATGTGGCTGACATTGTGCTCAATCAGCACTGCATTACAAAGATAAAGATGCAAGTTCTACATGCGTAGTAAGGTTTTGAGAGCACTGACACAAATAGCAGAGGTTAATATATTGGGTCATTGGGAAAGTCATGATGAATTTTTGCACAGAAATATATGTCATGACTTTCCCAACAATGTAAAAAATCAGGTGAAACACACTTAAAGTTCACCCTAATGCTAATACACTGAAATAGACTTCAATCTTCCATTTTGATTTTTTTTTTTTTGAGAGATTTTCACTGTAGGGCGTGTGCACTCGCCAGACAGAGAGAGACATAGAGACAGAAAGCGAGAAATCACCCCCCGGGGGGATGGTCACGCCGCAATCCCTTCTCCTCCATTCTCCTCTCGGGATCTTGGGCACGCACGCACACGCGCCCAGTGTGAGTTTTAAGCCACCGGGTCCGGGACACAAATCGCGGTCGACTACGTGGGAGTCCAGTGACATAGCCATTACGCTAACTGCTGATTCCCCCATTTTGATTTTTAACAAACTGAATCATACTCTCATGGCATACCCCAATTTCCATACCACCCTCAAAAGCATGCAGAAGAGAACAATATGTAGCTATTGCCACAACTGCTAGGCACACATCAGTGAAGGGATCTCTCTGGCAGAAGTTTTCAGTAGACTGAGTGTGCACACATACAGGCATTTTTTTTTTTTAACTCCATTGCCTTTTTCTCTCAGTCATGGATATGCACTGGAAGAAAAGGAATACAGCCTTGAATTCACTCATGATTTTAAATGAATCATTCACAAACTTTATTGTTTTATTAATAGTATTAAGATCAATACACAAGTGAACATAGTCAGAAACTTGATTCTACTGTAAATTTTATAAATTAAATCAAAACAATAAGATTTAAACTTGAAATATTATTGGAGAAGGTTAAAAGTTTCAGTATATTCTCCAAGGTACAGTGTAACCTTATTGTATGGTGTACTAGTCTGCTAAGGTTGCCATAACAACATACCACAGATTAGTTGGCTTAACAGATATTTATTTTCTTACAATCTGGAGTCCAAGGTCAAGGAGTCACCAGGGTTGATTTCTCCTAAGGCCTCCCTCCTCACCGCAAAAAACCACCTTCTTGCCATGTACTCAATGGTGTTTCCTCTGTATGTGCACATCCCTGTATCTCTATCTTTATAAAACACTAGTCCTATTGAATTAGGGCCCTAATTTGTGATCTCATTTAGTCTTAATCATTTCTTTAAAGGCCTTATCTGCAAATATAGTCACATTGGGAGTTCAGGCTTCAATTTTCCCATTTAGTCCATAACATAAGTTATCTTCCAGGTGTGCAGTTATTATCCCTTTAAATTATGAATCATCTGACCCAGAAACTGTCCATAAATAGAATCAAAGAAGAGTAGATTCCAAACATATCTTGGTACACCTGGTAGTTCAGCTACTTATTCTTGGATCCAGCTCTCAGACAAGCTGTCTTCCCCTACCAGGGTTACTCTATTTCTGACTAGAGTTTGCTCTCAATAGTTCTTGGAACCCAAGTGGATCTGAGCAATGAGCCAAAGGAGGTATGGTGAAGCTAGTATTTACTTCTCAGGTTACTGTCCCAGCTGTATGGGTAACTCTCAGTAAACTGGGATTTCTCATTCCAAGTTAACCAACCACATGTTATCAGAGGTTTCCTTTATTCAGCATTCAACATGGATCTCCCTGCGGTGAATAGTTTTCATTTCACTTAACCTAATCCCTGATTTCAAAGACAGCTGCAAGTCCTCATTCTTCAATGCCATTTCAGCCTAAACTGCATGTGAGAGAACCGAAGGTCTCCAACTATTGGGTGCAGAATCTTGAACTCTGTCCCACTCTCTGCCACGGGAAGTTTTGTTCAGGTTTCACTTCTGATCTTCCTTTGGTCTTCCAAAAGGAGATACCAGGGGCCGGCAAGTGTTGTGGTGATTGGGGGCACTGGACTCCCAAAAGGAGATACCAACTTACAGTTACACTTTACCCACCCCTGTTATGAAATCCACAAATGATTTAAAATATTAAAGTAATAGTTACTGAGGCTGGCACCAGATGGCCAACCATGGTTTGAGTCCTGGACCTGGCAGCTTGCTTTGTCACTTTCCTTCTCTTTCTCTCTCACATACACACTCTGTCCCTCTCTTGTCAACCTAAAATAAATAAATAGAAAAGTTAAATAAAATAATTCTTCTAAAAAAGTAATGGTTACTAATTAATAAGTGATAGGCATTGTGCTAAATGTTTTCCTTACATTATTGTATAAATTCTCTCAGTGTAGAAGGAAGAACTGTGATTCAGTAAGATTAAGTAACTTCCCTAGATCATTCAAGTAATAAATGGCAGAGTTAATAGTCTACTATCTCTATTTCCAACATTCAAGTTTTATTCTTTTTCTGTTTGCTGACATATGAATTTCCTATCTTCATCAGGGATAAGAATGTACCTGTCATTAAAGAATTATTTTTAGGTTATTAAACAAAGAGACAGAGAAGTCTCACAGAAAGACTACTGTCTCATTTTCAGTACTAGGTTTCGTACACTACGTATCTTCCATAGGCTACTGCTATGCCGCTTCGAGTTCCATATGCAGAAAATGGACTAATACCTGATCTCACAATTCACAGAGCCACAAAAATAGAAATGAGATGCTGCATGTAAATGCAGTTTGCAAAAAATCTATATAAGTATAAATAAACTTATTTATATTAGTTGAATTTTAAGGAAGAATACTATCATACTATTTTCCATGTTATCTCCCTTGACAAAATAACACCAGCCATCCAAGCTCCTCTCTCACCCAAACTCCTCCAAGAACTCACAATTTGATTCACTCTTTTAGTTTTTAAAAATGTACTACACCTGGTATTATTCAATTTTTTAAATATCCACTTGTCTGGAAGCATGAATGAGTCTGTTAATAGCTCGATTTTAGAAATGATGTTCATTATTCTGAGTATTTCTTATAACGCCCTGCATGCTTTTCCATATGGTAGATATTCAAAAAATACCATGCCGTTGGCTTGATAATAAATATGCATAGCCAATGTTAAAGCCAGAGAGTTAGCATTAACTGGCAGCCATTTAAAATTTTAAAAAAATATATAGTTATTTTATAATTAACCGACTGTTCACTAACTGTATCTTTGGTCCATCTGTCTGAATCTGGTTGTGTCTATTATAGCTCAGGTTTGCTGTTGTGCTGATTCTATTAGTAATTCTAGCAGATTTTACTCATAACCTAACTTAACAAAATCCACCATTTTTTTTCTTCTTTTAATGCTAGAGGGTACATGCACATGCATGAGAAAGAGGAAAGAGAAAAAAAGAGACAGAAAACATTCCTCCATATGGCCTTACTCACTATAATCCTTCTTCTTCTAATTCTCTATCCCACCAGAATCCTGGGTATGGGTGTATTTTGCAAGCCAGTGGGACCAAGACTCAAACCCTAGCTGGCCATCTGTGGTTCGGCATACCCTACACAATACTTAATCACTCACTATGGGACTTGCCCCAGATTTTACCATTTACATCCTAAATCCACAGCTAAGACAGCCCACATGTCATTCTGAAGGAAGAAGGGGTATGTTGAAAGAAAGGAGGGAGGTTTTTGACTCTTTACTCTCAAAGTAAATACAAAACAGTTTGCCTTGGGAACCAGCAGTTAGCGTAATGGCTATGTCGCTGGACTCCCATGTAGTCGACCGCGATTCGCATCCCGGACTTGGTGGCTTAAAACTCACGCCGGGCACGTGTGCGTGCGTGCCCAAGATCCTGAGAGGAGAATGGAGGAGAAGGGATTGCAGTGTGACCATCCCTCCTGGGGGGTGATTTCTCGCTTTCTGTCTCTATGTCTCTCTCTGTCTGTCTGGCGAGCGCACGCGCCCTATAGCGAAAAAAAAAACCCCCCCCAAAAAAAAAAAAAAAAAAGAACAGTTTGCCTCGCTATATAATTGGACATGGATAGACCCTCAGCAAAATTACTGAAATTATAAGTACCGAAAACTAGAAATAGTTAACTATCAGGGCACTTGAAAGCTGTATACAAGAACACTTCCTTACGAAGATTCTACTTGATGCATTCCCTCTATAAAGTCAGATTTTGTTTTTATTTTCAAATCATTCTCTGAAGAAAAAAATACCTATTCATCTCACTAGGTACATAGGAGTTTCATGCTAATAAACGGCAGGGCCAGCAGATGATGTAGTGGTTAAATCGCTGACTGCAGTTCAAGTACCGACCTACTGGTTTGAAAAGTCATGCTGGATGCATGTGTACCCAATTCCAGGAGGAGAATGGAGAAGCTGGGATTGTGGTGTGGCCATCTCCCCCCTCACTTTACCTCTCACTGTCTCTCTCTCTCCCTCCCTCCCTCCTTCCTTCCTTCTCTCTCTCTGGCAAGCGCATGCTCCCTAAGGCAAAAACCTCTTAAAAAAAGAGAAAAAAAGGGGGACCAACAGGTGGCATGGTCATTGAGGGCACATGGCCGACTGTGGTTTGAGTCCCAAACCTGGCAGTTTGCTTTCTCACTTTCCCTCTCTCTCTCTCTCTCTGTCTAGTCAAAAATTTAAAAATAATAACAAATGGAATTAAATAAATACATAATTCTTTTAAAAAATATAAGAAAATACATGTTGACATACCAGGCCTGTAGTAGAAGCTCTGAGAAGATTCCATAAAGAATGAGAAGTTTGTATTTTGAGAACTTCATTAATTCAGAGACCATTTTATGTTTTTTAATATGAAAAAATAATCAAAAAAGGAAAGAAAAAGATAATGTAATAATGTTCTTCTAAATTTGAAAAATGTTAAGCAAGAAGAGAGAGAGAGGAAGGAAGGAAGGAAGGAAGGGACAGAGGAAAGAAGGAAGGAGAAAAATTCATAATAAAATGGGAGGAAAGGATTAAAACTAGAGAAATAGAGTATTTTTGAATCTTGGTGTATAGTAATTTGGTAAGAATGGTCTAAATCCTGATGATTTAAAACTTTTTTCAATTGAAGTTAAGCACCACTCTGCTCCTTCCACCAATTAAACCCACCAATGCAATTCCTTTGCTGTAAGCAAAACTCATGAATATAAACTCTATTTGGTTACAGAAGGACCTATTTGTATAGCCAAGTGGCTAATAATCTACCAAAGACTCATGCTCCCCATCTATGGTGTAGGGTTGTTGCTGGAAAGTGGTCAACAAGCCAAGGAGCTACATTTTCCAACTCCCTTGCACCTAAGTGAAGCTGTGGATCAAGTTCTCAAGCGGAAGTGATATAAGTCACTTCAGGACCAAAAACCATAAAGACTATTTGCCCCTTCTTCACTCTCTTCTATCCCATTCTCTGATTAAAGAGAGATTTCAGAAGCAATAGTAAAAGGTCGATAAGAGAGAGTCAGGGTACCCACATTGCCTGTTGGAAAGCCACCCACTGACCAGGAACATGAGAGGAAGAAGTAATTTTCAATAATGTTGTCACTGAGAGTTTGGTGTTGATTAGGGTAGCTAGCACTACCTTAACTAACCCAAACTGCTGTCACAGTTTTCTATTATACCGCTTTTAATTTTTATTTTTTTTTAAAAGAAATTGGGCCTATTCGCTATAACTAGCAATTTAATTCTCTGATCTATTCCTGGATATTATGTACTATGAAGATCTATTTGTCACACATGATCTGTCAAACTGACTTCTACTATGCCTATTTCATTATATCCTGCCTGCCGAAACAGAATATCCATGTTTACCCAGTGTCGAAGTTTTTCTGCTCTTTGATCTGGTAGTTAAAGAAATAGAGCTAAAGCTTTACCCTCAGTGGTAAAGCTACTCACCCTCATATCCAAACAAAATGCTGAAGCCATCAGTTAAATATGAACTAATATAATTACAAAGTTGAAAAATTTAGTCTTGGGGCTAGCAGGTGGCGTGGTAGTTAAGGCAGTGGACTCCCACATGGCCAACCACAGTTCGAGTCCTGGACCTGGCTACTTGCTCGCTCTCGCTCGCTCGCTCTCTTTCTCTGGTGAGTGTATGTGCCCTATAGCAAATGAAAAATAATAATAATAAATAAAATAGAATTTAAAAAGTTTAGTCTCCAGGAGGTAATTCTCAGAGAGTAGGTTCAAAGTCAGGAATTTCCTTGTGTATAACAGGGGGTGGTGCAGCAAAAATTATATTGATTGATTGCCTCATAACCAAAAGAATCTCCAAATCCTAATAAGTAACTGTAACACTCAGATTAGATGTTTAACTTGTGGACACACATTTTGAACACCTAAAGACTATTACCAGGTCTGGGACCAGCAAATGGCATAATGGTTTTGTCACTGGACTCCCACATAGCCAACCATGGTTCAAGTCTCAGACCAGGGGGCTTGAAACTCATGCCAGGTACATGTGTGTGCCTAAAATCCCAAGAGAATGAAGGAGAAAGGATTGCAGTGGGGCTATCCCCCACATGGGTGATTTCTTGCTTTCTGTCTTTCTCTCTCTGGCAAGTGCACGTGCCCTATAGCAAAAATCTCTCTTAAAAAAAAAAAAAAAGACTATTACCAGGTCCAATTAACATATTAACATCCTATCTGCCATCTTATTTCAAAAATAAAGAAATTGAGAGCCCAGAAGATTAAGTGACTTCATGGTGGCCAAAAACATACAAAGTTACCACAAGGTAGCCATGTCCCTCTGGTATCACAAGCGTACCATCTGGGCTCTCCCCTTTTGTCCACCGTATACTCCTTTGGAGACAACACAGACTCTGCTTAAGATCATTAGGAGCTTGCAGGCCTGATCTGAGCTGAATGACCTGGAGTCAGTCACTAACCCTTTTTGAGGTTCAGTTTCCTCATGAGTAAAATGAGATGAATGATAGCGTCCACCTCACAAGACTATGGTGGGGACCCAGAAAACCTCTGGCCTGGTATGTAGTGTGACCTCTCCACTGTCCTTGTATAGGCAGGTCAGACAGTCTGCCCATTTGGGAACTATGTTATCACTGGCAAATTTAGAATGGTTCTCTGTAAGAGATAATGGGAATTGTCTTTTCCTATTAACACTGTCATTAAAAAAAAGAAATGAGAAATTCTGGCCACATTAGCAGTTTTCATGCGACATTACATACACTGGTGTTCTTTTCCTGAGTAACTCAGCAAAGATGCATTTCTCAGCAATTTGCTTTCCAGGTGTGGCTTTGATTACTGCTGGCAGTTCTGGGGCATAAGAGGAGAACAGGTAGAAAACACTCACTGCCTCCACTGGGTAACTACTAGGATCCAATTTTATACACACACACGCACACACACACACATATTTATATATATTATATACATATACATTATATATATTGTATTTATTTATTTTGGTATTTTTGATATAGGGTACATGCACTCGCCATAGACAGAGAGACAGAGTAGAAAATCACCCCTCAGGAGGCATGGCCATTCCTCAATTCCTTCTCCTCCATCCTACTCTCAGAATTTTAGGAACGCATGCATACGTACCCAGCATGACTTTCAAGTCTTTGGGTCTGGAACTCAAACTGCGCAGTTGGTCATGTGTGACCCAGCTGTCTTAAGCTCCACATCACCTGCTGACTCTGCTTTGTACTTTTTAACAAGCTGTCATCCAAAGGCTAAATGCCTCTAAAAAAAATCAATGGGTTTTATTAAAAGTACTCTTTCCAGCCATGGATCTCCAGTTTTGACACTGGCTATGCTAGTAAGGGGTTGACTTTTTATTCACTGAGGATTTCCCAACCTTAAATATACTGTAGTGAAAAAATGAAATGCCTTTTCAGGACCAGCAGATGGTGAAATGGCTATGTCACTGGACTCCCACATAGTCAACTGCAATATAAGTCCTGGACCTGGTGGCTTAAACTCGTGCTAGGCATGTGTGCGTGCATGCCTAAAATCCCAGAAGGAGAATGGAGAAGGGATTGTGGCATGGCCATCCCCACTGGGGGGTGATTTCCTGCTTTCTTTCTGTCCCTCTGGTGAGCACACATACCATTTAGCAAAAATTTCTCCCTCAAAAACAAAACAAAACAAAACAAAACAAAAACACCTTTTCTGTCTTAAAAATGGCTTTAAAGCTCACATACAAAAACATGTTTTGTATAAATACCTGCAGGGCAAATTATTTTGCATTCTTGATAGAGCCAAGCCAATTAACACAGACAGGAAAGGTTCAGTTTCCCCACTCAGGCACATTCATTTTTCTAGTCTTAATTTACCATAATATGCCTCCAACTGACACCCATAATTACCTTCTTTAAAAATTACAATTAAATTTAGACATGTTTTAGCTTTTGTAAACACTTGCTTCTAGTAGAGAGGTGCATCTGACATTATGTGGTCAAAATATTCCTAAGAAACTGAGCTGATTGTCTTTGTAAATTGAGCAATTTAAATATGCCATCAAGAGTACTCATTATTTACAGAAATCCTATGACTAATTCTTTTGCAGAGTTGCCTACTGTAATCGGAACATCCAGCCTTTATTCATCTATTTTATTAACCCCAGTCTTCATATATCAAGCCAATCTAAAAAGTACCTACCACAGCACCTCGCAAATAGTAGTCATCCAATAAATGTCTGGCCTAATGTTCTTGCTGCTATTTCAGGAAATCTGCAAAATCATTTCTTATATACCATAGTGCACCCAGACACAATTTATGAAACTATGTACTATGCACACATTTATGGCTTTGAAATAATTTGGGCATGTTAAATGACTTTCCATGGAATTTTGTAATTATAGAGGAATCTCTGGACTGGGTTAACCAGCAGAGAAATCCTCACCTGGATTTCTCTTATGCCCTGGAGCTCCATGAAGATATTCTGAAGTATATGATACACAGATGATTGTAACAAATCAGTCTCCAGATCCCAACTCCTGTGTGGAGTTCCTCTCAGACCAGTCTTTGTACAGCCAGGCTTCTACCAGTTCTCCCAGCTACCTACCACCCTTTACTTCCATGCAAAACTTCAGAAGTGACAAACAAAATGAAAAGACAAAATAGGAGTCCTTAAAGACTAGTCTAATTAAATCACCATAAAAAAACACCTGCATCTATTTCACTGCTAGTTTTCCAATTTGTATGTGACAATTATTTATTAAAAAATAACTGATTCATATAATTCTGAACAATTGCATACTAACAAAAATTAAAAGATGAGCAAATCCAATGTGGAAAAGCTCATCTAAAACACAGAAGAAATGAAAAGTAACTACAGTTCAAATTACATTCAGATTGTTTCTTTTATGAAAGGGTGATCAGTAAGAAACTTTTAAATATAGGATAATACTATTCTCTCATAGAGTAGAAATAGTTTCCAACTATTAAAGAATTGTTCCTGTTATTTTTTATTTATGTAGATTTTATTACATAATTATCAACTCCATGTTTTTGTGAAAAGTAGATCCTTGTACACCTTATTTGAAATACAAAACATTTAATTATAGCTCTGGAGTTTGTCTTTGAATTGACATGTTAAACAATGTAGTATTCTTTTTTCAACAAAAGAGAGAAATTTACAGTTTTTGTTTGTTTCTATTCTATTTTCTTCTTCCTTGATTCCCATGGCAAGCTGAAATTGGATGATTCACTTTTCTGACTGATGCAGAATTTAACTGAATTAACACACTTTTTCTTATCTGTTCTCTGAAACCTTGCCACTTAAAGTGTGGTCTGTAGATTTCATTAAAATTCAAAGAGAACTGGCTTATAAGAGCTAGAAAAAATACTTCAGGATTCACGTGGAAATACTTTAAAAACTTTTTAAAAAAACAACACAATATTTTATGTATACAAATTTAATTATGTCTTGATTCATTCCTGTTATTTTAAAGGTAATATTAGGTATAAAGTCAAATAAAATATTCTGCTCCATATACATTAAGGGGTGATACAAAATGTCTATTTTAAGTTGTCAATATTTACAGTATGCCAGAAACCATGCAATTTTCAACTTGGTAAAAGAAAAATAGTAACTTTACAATGGAGAAATCTGGAGGACACTACCTTTACTCAGGATCAAAGTGAACACATCAGTAATGGAACAAATGACACCCTACACTTCCTAATGTGTTAGTCCAAGAACTCAACATCATTTCTGTGATGGTCCTGCCAAAGGTGTACAAGCTTGAATCTAAACACAAGAGGATTTCTGACAAACCCAGGTTGAAGGATATTCAACAAAAGAACTAGTCTCTACTCTTCCAAATATCATCGTTATGAAAGCAAAGACAGGTGGAGAATTCCTTTTAGATTCTTCCAAACAACTGGTGGTGCTGAGTTAGGGGAGATGCTATGTATAAGAACTAATGATGAAACTTATAATACAAACTCTTAAGTACCTAATAGCATTTTATCAAAGTTAAACACTCAGATTTTGTTGATGTTGTTTATCAATATATAACACTTCCATGAGCAAGAAAGACAGCATCCCCAACAGGGTCCTCACACCAGGATTCACATCCAATTTCAGCCAGTACAGATCCTGGGCACCCCAGGACCTGGAGCGCTGAGAGTGGTCTCTGGGTACAAACCTGGAAGCTTTCCCATGGGTCAGCCACACAGAGTACTGATATACTGCATCACAGTAGGGTCCCCTGACCCCTGATTCTGATACTTGTACTGTGATTATGTTAGGAAATGTCATTTATCTTAGGAAAAAAAATGATGAATAAATTTGAGCGAAGGGAAGTTCTGGAAGTTCTTTGTGCTACTCTTGTAATTCTCCATGAGGTTGCAATTATTTTAAAATTAAAAAGTAAATAAAATAAAATCTACATGTCAAAATAAAATATAGGAGTGATGGACCAGTTGATAGTGTGGTGGTAAAGGCAGCTGGATCCCACATGACTGACTGTGCAATTGAGTCCTAGACCCAGAGGCTTGAAAAATATGCTGAGTATGTATGCATGCATGTCCAAATCCTGAGAAGAGACTAGAGGAGAAGGGGTTGTAGCAGGATCACCCTCCTGTGTGTGTGTGGGGGGGGGGAGTGATCGGTGGTCTCTCTTTCTTTCTCTCTCTCCCTCCCTCTCTTTTTCCAGCAAGCACATGTGCCCTATAGCAAGCTAAAAATATTTATATATAAATGGGAGCAGCTATATCATTTTCCAAAATCTTATCAGATGTGTTGGTCAAAAGTCTACAAACTGCAACTTGTTTATTTTTCTTTCCCTTCAGGATCCCTGTCAGGCAAGGATTCTATCTTCCTCAGCACCTCCTGTTCACACAGTTCCCAGCAACAAGATCTGTATGTTCAATTTCACCATCTCCATTCTCAATGTAGTCTAACAAATTGACACTTTCTGTCTGCCACCCTCTTAAGAAATACAGTAAAGAAAGTGTCATTTTCTGTTTGATAAGTGTGAAGAGCTTTGCCTAGAAAAGCTACAAGTTAATTAAGTTGTAATGATGAATTATCTACAATTAATCTAGCTGAGTTTACATTGTTAGTATATGGAAAAAACTGAAAAGCCTTCCAGGAAAAACAAAATGTATCCAAAACTCTTTACCACTATGCTACCACTTTTATCTAAAGTATATAGAAATTGTACATGTATATTATATACAGCATGTACCCAAGCATACCTACACACCTACATAAATATACATAACTGAGTTCAGAATACATGGGTCAGCTATTCTGAATATTCCTTATAAAATATATAAAGCATATCTTTAAATTTCTCTTTAAAAAGACTAAAAGTGGGTTGTAATGCATATTTACTTTATAAATAAGTACGGTATACACACTCTAATTTATCCCCACCCCATTCTGCTGAAGAAAATAGCAAATAATCCTATGTGACAGATAAGAACATGGGAGCTAAAAAGGGTATAGGTAGGGAAATTGGTCATTAGAATGAGAAATTAGTCCGCCCAGTTGCCTATGTGTAGTTGTGCACTGACTCATGCTAAGATTTGCTAGAATTTTCCCTCCTCCCATACAGATGCATACATGTGTGTGTTTACATAAATGTGTACACACACATATAAACACACTACATAAATACATATATGTACACATACGGATGTCCAATATGTTCCTCTGTACACAAGAACACAGGTGTGTATAAATAGCATAATATACACTTCAAAAAGTTCATAGAAAATGAAATTAAATACAAGTTCATTTTGGCACAAAAGAAATTGAAATCATGCATAGTTTTTTCAAAATATACATTGAACTTTTTGAGGACCCCTTACACAGGAACATACATACATAAATGAACATGTATATCATTTCACTGAAACTCAGGCAAGAACCAACACAAATAAAAATATCTCCAGAAACCATTTTCTTTCCTTATGTCTTTATCAATAAAAGTAATGAACATATAAATAGAAGGAAGCAGGGTTTTTTTTTTGTTTTTTTGTGAAAAGAAATTCTGCCTTAGGTCAACATGCTGGTCCGTATGCCAGAGGATCGAAATTTCAAGCCTCAGAAACAAAATTTATAGATAGTAACTTCTGTAAGATCTGGAGTGACTGTCAAAAGAAAATGAATGGCACAATGTCTGTATTTAATGTCCAGAGTTTCCTAATTACATGGCTTCTAAATGTCTAAGAAACTTACAGCAACTTTTCAAAATAACACAAAATAAAGAGGTGCTTTGTTCCAACTGATCTCTGGGCCCTTTACTGAAAGAAAAATAGTTATAGCTAGGCAATATTTCAAAATATCTTTAATCCAATAGCACCTCAGTGCAAACATCTTTCAAGGAAGTTCACCCTGGCCCAATCCCAGAAAGTTAGCACAGAAAAGTGTGTCCTTTCGTGCTATTTACGACATTTGAAAACCAAAGATTTCCAGTTTGACAAATGTCAGGCTGTTGAGACAGTAAAGTCTGCAGTGGTTCATGGGCCACATTTTCCACTGAAAGTGAAGTAACACTTTTGCTTTGACACACCTCAGGGGCTGGAATGAAGAGACTGAGGAAGAAGAAGGATACAGGAAGCAAAGAATCAAAATTAAAAGGTGTGGCCTGAAATTTCTCTGGCTAGAAAAAAATCTAGCGAAGGCATTAGCAAGAGAAAAGTCTAGGAAGAGATATTGTTATTTTCAGCAAGTCTGAAAGGGAAGATGGCAGGCAGGAATGGATCTAAGAGGTCACCAAACCAACTTGAGGGTTTCAGATAACCACTGTGCTCCTCTAGCTCTGGCTATTGCCACATGACTCCACTCCCACACATCCTCATTTGACATCGAAGATAACCCCCATCTTTACTCCTGTTGAGACCCACACACACAGGTCAGGCACCAGCAAAACACAAGGTTAGCAGGACATGTGAGCACCAAGACAGGCCACAAGCAGAACATAAACATATCAAGTGGCTTCTGAAAAAACCAGGTCTACTTGGCCAATGACCAGGGCCCAAAACTAGGTCTACTTCCTCATTAAGTCCACTTTCTCATTAAGTCCACTTTTAAACTATGTCTTGTTTATGGTACAATTGGGTTCTCCCTTTCTTTCTCTAATTATAAGCTACTTTTATTAACTTCTTACTACAAAAGCAATGCTTAGAAAAATAAGAAAAATGCAGATATGAAACAAAACATAGATGCAAACCATAAAGATAAACATGACAAACCTCTAACTGGGTTCATAATAAGGGTAATAATGAGAACAAAATAATTGCCTGCATTTATTGATCAACTATTACATACCTAGACTCCTATTAAGCATTTTATGGATATTATCTTACTTCTCACAGTAAAACTTGTAAAAAAAAAAAAAACAAAAAAGAAGATAAAAAATTTTAAAAGGTGTGAAATCCATTTTACATGTCACATTGAGTCATTAGATTCTATTCCTTAACAAATATTTCCCTATTTGTTTATTTATTTATGCATCTATTTGGTGATATAATAATATTCATCTTAAAATGTAAAGTCTTTTCATCCAAAAACATGAAATATTTCCCAACTCATTCAAACCTTTTTTTAGGTCTCAGTAAAGAACTACATCGTTCTTCATATAGTTCTGACTATATATCTTGTTGAGCTAATTGTTAGGATTTTTTTAAATGCATTTATTCACTTCTTCCATGAATTAGAGAGACAGAGACAGCAAACATTATTCCCAACAGGGTTTAACTATTGTGGTCTACTTACAGCCTTCAGCCAACTTGGATCATGAGAAAGTGCATGCCCAGTATGCTCAGAGAGATCTCCTAGGTGCAATCACCAGGTGCAATTGCCTCTCAGAGAGTTGTGTTCTATCCCAGGTGCAATTGCCTCTCAGAGAGTTGTTTTCTATCACTCCATCATCATTTGACATGAGGATTGTATTTCTAGTGCAATTATGACTAATTTCATTTTATCTCAATTATATTATTGCTTGCATATTTATTCTAGGTTACCCATAAATTTGACAGTCATCTTACATTTAAGAAGAGGAACAGGTTCCAGGTGCTGCCCAAACTCTCTCCCTCTCATTTCCTTCCTCCACCATTAGCCCAGAAATCAGCGCAGCTGCAGCCAGGGAGAAAACTGAGCCAGAAATTGCCTTAGGACCTTCACTGACTTACAGTTGGACCAGTGCCCACAAACTGCCTTGCTCCCATCTTCCTCCTACACCGTTAGCCCTGGAACCTGTGCAGTAGTAACTAGTAAGAAAACTGAGGCTGCAGACCACACTAGAACTCTAGCTAACTTTTGCCCACTCAGGAATACTTTCAGATTTAATAGTTCTCTTTCTTTTCTTGAATTATTTATTTTTAATTTTATTTATTCATGTATCTATTTTAATTTTACAAGAGAGAAACACACAGAGAGAGAAAAAGAAAATGAGAAAGCAAGCCACTAGGTCCAAGATGAGAAACATGGTTGGCCATGTGGGAATGTCTAGCACCTTAACCACCAAGCCACTCACTGGTCCCCCAGACTTAATAGTTTTCTGAAGCACATGGTGTGAAACCTCTACTTTCTTCCCAGTTAATACCCTGCAACTCAACCCCAGATGCACCTGTCTTCAAGAAATTGGGAGGTCATTATAATACCCAGTTCCAGCAACAACAGTGTAGGTTAGTGTCAGGGAGATAGAGCTGCAGAGAGACCTCAGCTCACCTTCTTTTACACACCTTTCATCAGAATTAACTCCCAGAAATAAGGATGGAATGTATAATCCATCAGATGACCAGAAAGCAGCACAGAAGCACAAGAAATACAAGAAACCAAGAAAATATCTCTCCCCAAAGGAAAAGTACAACTCCTCATCATCCACAGATAGTACAATAGAACTCGGGGAAAAGTCAGATAAGCAATTCAGAATATTTGTAATACAAGACTAAATGAAATGCAAGAGAAAAGAGACAATGAGCTTCAGGATATGAGGAAGTCATTCCATGATTTGAAAGAAGAAATAGGCACAGTTGAGACCAGAAGAAGGCGTAATGGCTATGTCACTGGACTCCCATGTAGTCAAGTATGGTTTGAGTCTCAGACCTGGTGGCTTAAACTAACTCTGGGCACATATACATGCATGCCCAAGATCCTGAGAGGAGAATGGAGGGGAAGGGATTGAAGCTCTCCTCCTGGAGGGGGGGGTGATTTCTCTCTCTCTCTCTCTCTCTCTCTCTTTCTGATGAGCACATGTGCCCTTTAGCAAAAACCTCTCCAAATAAAAAGTAAAAACGAAATGGACACAGTAAAAAAGAATCAGATGAAATTGTTAGGGGTGAAACTGCAATACAGGAAATCAAAACCTCCCTCAAAAGTATTAAAAACAGATTAGATCATGTGAAAGACCCAATCTTGGATCTAGAAGACAAAACCTCTAACCTGGGAGGGGGGGAACACCAAAAAGAATGAAAAAATAACCCCCCAAACTGAGGATAACATACAGGAAAATACTAGATACCATTAAATGCTCAAATAGCCAAAGAATTGATATCCCAGAGGGTGATGAATCTAATAAAGGCATTGATAATCTATTCCATAAAATCATGGAAGAAAATGTTCCAAGGCTAAAGAAGCATTCAAACATTCAGATACAAGAAATACAAAGGATCCCAAAAAGAACCAATACAAAAAGATCTTCTCTGTGGCATATCACAGCTAGATTGAGCAAAATTACAAATAAAGATCTAAAAATGACAAGAGAGAAATGTCAAGTTAGTTTCAAAGGTTTCCTATCAGGCTAACATCAGACCTCTCACCAGAAATAATGCAAGCAAGGAAATAATGAGAAGATATATTGAAAGTGTTAAAGGAAAAGCAATTTCAGTCAAGATTACTTACTATACCCAGCAAGATTATCCTTCAAATGGGAAGAGAAGATAAAAATTATTCTCAGATAAACAAACCCTGAAAGAATTTACCAACACTAGACCAGCTCTTCAGAAAGTGCTTAGGGGAGTATATACCAGGAAAACTAAAGAGAGACACAGACAGAAATAAGAGAACAAAAATCCCCTAACAAAATGGCTAACATAACAGTAGGGACAAATTCAGAAATATCAATAATAACATTGAATGTTAATGGATTAAATTCTCCAATCAAGAGACACAGAATGGCTGAATGGATTAAACCCCCTATCTATTGCCTACAAGAAATGCACCTCATGGATAAAGATACACATAGACTAAAAGCGAAGGGCTGGTTTATTACCTGTTGATGGTAACGTGTATAGTATTCTCAACTATACAGGTCTTCATTTTGGGTAAATTCTCTTTAGAAGCTAAATGACGTATAGTGGTTGAATGTATAAACAATAAATAAATAAAATAAAAGTGAAGGGCTGGAAAAAGGTAATCCATGCAAATGGAAACCACAAAAGGACTAGAGGTATGATACTGATTTCAGACAAAATAGACTTTAAGATAAAAACTGTAAAAAGAGACAAAGAAGGGCACTACCTAGTAGTAAAAGGACTAATTCATCAAGAAGGTATAACACTTATAAATATCTATGCTCCCAACTCAGCAGTACCCAGATATGTGAAGGAAAGACTGCTAGATCTAAAAAAAAATACAGGCTGTAACACACTAATTTTGGGGGGGGATCTCAACACCCCACTATCTTCTTTGGACAGATCATCTACAGAAAAAATAAGCAAAGAGATATAAGATATAAAGGATACCATAAATCAAATGGACTTGATAGACATCTATAGAACTTTCTACCCAAAAACCATGAAATATACATTTTTATTATCCCTGCTTGGAACCTTTTAGAAGACTGACCACATGATTGAGCACAAAACAAGCCTTTACAGATTCAAAGGTATAGAAACTATACCCAGCATTTTATTGACCATGAAGGAATTAAATTTAATATTAATTTCAGGGGAAAAACCTTGAAAATTCACAAGCATATGGAAACTAAGCAACCTACTCCTGAAAGACTTACTTAACAACTACTGAAGAAATTAAAACTGAAATCAAAAGATTCATTGAAATGAATGATAAGTACATGAGTTTCCATAATCTATGGGACACAGCAAAAGCAGTCATAAGAAGAGAGAACATAGCAATTAGTGTGCATAAGAAAAAGATGGAAAGGTAGAAAATGGAAAACTTAACATTGGGTTTCAGGGATTCTAAAAAACAACAACAATAAAAAAATGCCAGGCAAAAAGAAATAATAAAGATTCAAGCAAAAATAAATGAAATAGAAAATAAATGAACTAAACATAAAGTATGTGAGATCAAAAACTGGATCTTTTTAAAGATAAACAAGATTGACACACCATTGGCTAGCCTAATTAAGAGAAAGAGAGAAAGAAACCAGATAAACCAAATTTGCAATGAAACAGACAACATTACAACAGACATAATAGAAATATAAAACATTAGAAAATTCTGTGAGTGACTATAAACCTAATGAGATGGACAAATTCTTAGACACATATATTCTACCAAGATTGCATCAGGAAGATGTAGAAAACCTGAATAAACTCATAACATTCAATGAGAAAAGAAAAGCTCAGGTCCTTATGGCTTCACTTCTGAATTCTACAAACTTTTAAAGAAGAGTTAACCTCTATCCTACTTAAACTATTTCTAAAGATTCAAATGGAAAGAACTCTCTCAAATTCATTTCATAAAGCCTCCATCACCTTCATCCCCAAAACAGATAAGGACATGAAAGAAGGAAAACAGATCAAAATCTCTGATTAATATAGATGCAAAAACTCTCAACAAGATACTAGCAAATTGTATCCAACATATCAAAAAGATTATACATCATGACCAGGTATTACAAGGATGCAAGGGTGGTTCAACCATATATGTAATACATCATATTAACAGAAAGAAAGATAAAAACTATATAATCATATCATCAATGCAGAAAAAGCACTTGATAAAATAAACATCACTATATGATTAAGACTCTCAGCAAAATAGGCATAGAAGGACATTTGTCAACACAATGAATGTCATCTATGAAAAACCCATAGCAAACAACATACTAAATGAGGAAAAGCTAAAAGCTTTTCCACTAAAAACTGGTACAAGACAAGGCTGTCCACTTTCTCTACTCCTTTTCAATATAGTGTTAAAAGGACCAGCATATGGCCTAATGGTTATGTTGCTGGATTCCCACATAGTAGACCGTGGTTCAAGTCTCAGAACCTGTGGCTTAAAACTCACACTAGGCAAATGTGTGTGCCCCAAGTCCCAAGTGGAGAATGGAGAAGAAGGGACTGTGGTGTGATCATACCTCTAGAGGGTGATTTCTCACTTTCTATCTCACTGGAGAGAGCACACATGTCCTACAGCAAAAATCTCTCTCAAAAAAAATATATATATGAGTGTGTGTATGTATGTGTATAGTGTGAAATATATATAGTGTAATAGTGTGTGTGTGTGTGTGTGTGTGTGTGTGTGTGTGTGTGCTCAAAATCCTAGTCAATTCAACCAGAAAAGAGAATAAAATAAAAGGCATTCAAATATGGAAAAAAGAGGTGAAATTATCTCTTTTTGCTGATGACATGATTGTAGACATAGAAGACCAAAAGGTAACCATAAAAATAACCTCCTGGAAGCAATAAATGAATACACTAAAGTAGAAGGATACAAAATTACAAAATAAACTTAAAAAACTTTGCATTTCTATGTACCAACAAGCAGACTGATGTAGAACTGAAGAATGTAATCCCATTTACCATAGCCACAAAAAGTATAAGATACCTAGGATTAAGTCTAACCAAAGAAGTCAAAGACTCATACAAGGAAAATTATGGAAATCTAAAAAAAGGAAATATTTACTTTATAAGCTAAATAATGTGATTGAATGTATGAAAGAAAATGAAATTAAAAAGTAAAAAAAAAAAAAAAAACCAGGAAATATCAGAAACAACTGGACATAAGGATATGAAAGAAGAAAAACAGACCAAAATGTCAACCATCTATATTTTAAAGCAAATTCATGCTCATAAATACAATAATACTATTAAAATTCTCCTTCATGCCTCAGAACCTGGGTAAAGAAAAAAGGAAGGAAGGAAGGAAGGAAGGGAGGGAGGGAGGGAGGAAACAGGAAAGGGAATGAGAACGGGGAAGGGAAGGGAAGGGAAGGGAAAGAAAGGAAGGAAGGAAGGAGACACAAAAAAAGTGGAAGGACATCCTATGTTCGTGGATTGGAAGAATTAATATATTTAAAATGGCAATTTTACCCAAATTAAACTACATATTTAATATAATCCCAATAAAATTACCAGAGACATTCTTCATAGATCTCAAAAAGATAATTAAAGAATTTGTCTGGAATCATTAAAGATCCCATATTGCCAAAGCAATCCTGCACAAGAAGAGTGGAGCAGAAAGCATCTCACTCCCTGACCCCAAAATATATTACAAAGCTGTGATAATCAAAAGAGCAATGTACTGGGACCAGCAGTGATAACCAAATACACAGGAAACTCTAGGGGCTTACCCCCTCAAAAAAAAAAAAAAATCAACCCAATTAAAAGATGGGAAAATGAGCTGATTAGACAATTCTCTAAGGAAGACATATAAACAGCCAGAAAGAATATGAAAAAATGCTCAACCTCCTTCATCATAAGGGAGATGCAAATCAAAACCACAATGAGATACCACAATGGATAACCCCAGTAAGAACAGCTAAGATTAAAAAACAAAAGGTGAACTCTTCCACACTGTTGGTGGGAATATAAATTAGTAAAGCCAATGTGGAGATCAATATGGAGGTTCCTCAAAGATCTACAAATAGAACTACCATATCATCCAGCAATTCCACTCCTGGTTATTTACCCATAGGATAGGAGAATGCTCTGTCAGAAAATGCTTGCACATCTTTGTTTATTTTGGTGTTCTTCACAATTGCTAAGAAACGAATCTAACTCAAATGTCCATGAACAGATGAAGGGATTGAAAAACACCATGGAATACTATACAGCCATAAGAAAAAACAAGACTCTGGCATTTTATAGAAAGTGGATTAATATGGAAGATTTACTGCTGAGTGAAGCCAGTCAGGCCATGAAAGAGAGAGACTGTATGTCTCCCATTAATATATACCAATTATCCGCACTCTACAGCAGAAACTGAAAGATTAGGGGGGTATAGAAGCATGGAAAATAGTTACAAACACTGGAGACAGTGTGGGAAGAGGGTGGGAGACGGGGGAGAATGAGGTTAAATAAATCAAGGAGAAAAATAAAGGCAAGACATTAAACAGACACAGAAATGGAGTACTGTCTATTGAAGATAACATGTATAATTTCAACTGGACTGATGTGAAGGGTATTCATGTTAGGTGAATTCATTTTACAAAGCTCTAGTGGCACACAGTGATTGACTGTATAAAATAAAATTAAAAAAAAGAGGAACAAAAGAGATTTTTAGTAAGGACTAAAAGGATCAGAGGGAGGGATAACTAGAAGTTAAGTTGAATTAATTTCCTTTTCAGAGACCAAAATAAGCGCAGAGCACAGTAAACACCAACCAGTACCTACTTATTGACTCAATCTGGCATTGAATTTGACTATAGAGGGTTATGAAAGAATTTTATCACTATTGACTGTGAACTAAATGAGTTTACAAAATGGTTAAAAGGTTGGAAGCTAATGTAAGGAAATCTATTAGCACCCATAGAGATAACAAATATTAAATCACAAGACATGACTTTATCTGTGTTAGATGTTAAGGAAAAAGTGTTTAGAGACCTGAAGTGGTGGAAAACATCTCATCAAAATAAACTATCTTATGTATTATTAGGTTAGTGGGAAATGGGCAGATAAGAAGTCAGTACAAACCCAGAGGTATTTTGTAAGAAACTAGAATAGTATATATGTACTAAGCCCCAGTATCTACTAAATTTTACACTGTTATTTCTCAAACAGTAAAGACAATCAACAATACTCTTTATTGTAAACTCTTGGGAAAAGGGAAGAAAAGAGATAGTACAACTACAAAATGCTTCACGAAATTTAAACAACAATTTGTTTCTAAGATGTACGAAACCCAGAAAGTGTGGGCTGCCTTCTTCCATGAGTCTTAATTTATTCATTTGTTCTGGAATACACATTTCCTTTCTTCAGTTAAGAATTTACTGCAGTTTCACCTTTCCCAAGAAATGAAAATTGGAACTGTTGAGTAAACAACTTACAAATCTATTTTTACTGACATGTACTAAGTACCTTTGTTTCCTGCATGAATCACCTCCCTCAATACACCACTAGATCTGAACTGATATCTTGAGTATAATGCTTGAAGGAACAAGGGGGGAAAGACTGTTGAAAGCACTCCACCTCCACCAGGGAAGAAACATCTTAGCAACATGGGAATATATACCACAATTTTTTTTTTCATTTTCATCTAGAAAAGAGAAAGGTAACTAAACGAGAAATCAGAGAGAATGAATTATTGCTTAGTCTCTCTTATGTGCTTGGCACCATGCTCAACACTTTACAGAGTCTTCCTCACAAAGAACTTCTGAGGTAGGTATGTTACCCTCATTTTACAGTTTAAAAACTGAGGTTCATAACAGTTAAACACAACTGAAATATATACACAGGCTTCAGAACATAAAGACAGGGTTCAAATATCAGTTCTACACCCTACTAGCTGTGTGATCTACAGTGACTTATTTAATTATGCTGAGACTCAGTTTATCCATCAATAAAATAAAGGAGAAATCTTTGAGGGTTGCTCTGACAATTATGTATGTGAGAGCCTTAAAAAATGGTTCATAGAAAATATGTATTAAGAAAAAAACTATGCAAAATTTTTTTGCTCCAAAATAAACTCATACTTTAATTTCATTTTCCACAAACTCTTTGAAGTTCCTTTGTATATAAAGCACTTAGCAAAGTGTTTGGCATATAGCAAAAATTTAATAGGTAACAGCCATGCTTACTACAACCTATACAAGGCCTGTGTACTCCACTCTCGCTTTGTTTTATCCTGCTGCTTTTCCTATCCTTTTCTGACCTGGGAATTCCTTCCAAAGATGTATTAGCAAAACTCCCTCACTGACAGACTTCTTGTCAATCAGGTCAATGAAAGGCAGTAACAAGAGATCAGAGGTAAGAAGAGAAGTTGAGGTATTTCTTCCTTACTTCCTTCATCCTCTGAGTTATGTTTTCTTCAGCTGTCAGGAGAATGCCCTTCCATAGTCCCTTTACTTACTGATTTCCTGTAGTGCTAATCCTTTTCCTTCCCTGTGTACCTCCTAGACTGAAGATGGTAATACCTCCCATTGCAACTAGTCTCTGTGGCCAACAGCCTGCGTTACCCTGCCCCCATATTTGCAAGCAACCTTTTCATTCACAACTCTTGAGTCATCTGAGCCTGCCTCTTGCCTAGCCCTGATTGATATCCAAACTCCCAAATCACATGTTGGTAAATGAGGGACACAGGCACCACTATGACCCCGTTGCCAATGCTGCACAAAGCACCCACTTTCCAATGGTGATTTCAACTACAATGGCAGTTTATGATCAAGTATTATTAAATAACCATTCATAGAAGGTAAAAGAGCATTGTTAAAATATAGATGCCAAAACTAAAAAATGTATTTGACAATTTATATTGATGGTAATTAAAAGGTTCTATATCTCCCTCCATAGCCCCACCACAGTCACACAGATTGGTCCTAACCCAGTCCTGCACATAGTACCAACTACAGTTCAACTTTCTTTCTGAGAAATATCATTCTGACTTTATTCTAAGAAAAAGGAAGACCAAAAGTACTCATAGAACCTAGGACAATATCTCTCAACATGTAGCTGGCACAGTTTTTCACAGTTCTCCTGAAACTGTTTATCACAGACAAGCAACTATTATCAAAATATCATGAGAGCCACTTTACAAACCATCATTTTTCAACCATGTTCAGTTAGGGTTTGACAGAACCCACTTTAGCAGGTCTCCTTTTTTCCCTAGCAATTCCAAGTATAATTGCTAATCAATCCACAGGGCATGAATAAGCATGTAATTACTCAGTTAAAGACTAATTATATGGTCATTTATTTGTACCCTCCGAGCTCAAGGAATATTGGATGAATTATACAAAAGGGGCGTACTGTATGTTTTCAAAGACTCAAATTTGTGTTTGCTTCAATGCTTCCTTTTTGCTGTTTCTGTATATTTTTTACAGCTTATGTTTTGGTACACAATTTTACTGTGTGAAGCTCAGGTACTTTAGATAAAATGTTCCAAGTAATGTGCCATGGTGTTTCACATGATGGTGTAATCAGTTTTGATGTCTTGAAGCAACTTTATAAATAGTTCACATTACTAGTGAATCATTGCAAATTTCCCATTTTGGAACAGAGCAATAAAATAGTGGTCTTGACAATTGCTGGTCATCAAGAAACTTCAAGCTGGCAAGGCAAGCACAGAGTATGAGCCCTGAGAACCTGGAAGCTTGCCACTTTCAATAATTACATTCTGCCAATCTTAATTCCCAGTTGCAATGACAGCTGGATACAGAACTTTTAGCTACTTCCTGCCCTGAACCCTGCACCACACAGTCACACAGTTGTAGAACTTTGCCCCAGATACTGAAGTTTTGCCCCAGATTACCATGAATTAAGTGATGGCTTCTGAAATCTCTTCCTATTAAAAGAGAAGGTATCATAAGAGTTTTTGGAGTCACATGAGTCTACAGACAAAGAGGCAGCCTAAGACACACTTCCTTGTCATCTGAGCCCTCTTGAATGCCCATCTTATTCATCAAGGCCTATGCATTCTTTGTGTCAGGATATCTCTGTATTTATAGTCCTCTCTCTTTTTGTCAACTCCTATTTAGCATTCTGGTTCTCACCTAGCACATAGTAGGCACAAAAAAAAAAAGTGATAACTGAGTAAGAAAATGAACAACTAAATGGATGAATGAATAGATGAGTCCCCCTGGATATCCGAAAGCATAACATTTTCCCATTTAATTAACAGTCCTCCCTGATTACTCCACACCAAGCATGATGGACATCCCGTACCTGCCAGCCTCTTACCTGGTTTACACACTGAGCCTGAGAGCTCAGTCTGTGGCTCCACTTGGCACCTCTGCTGCTTCCGGCAGAGCAATGAGTTTGTCCTCTGCCTTGATTCTTCTCTAGATGCTATTTCAGGTTCCTATTGACTCATTTTAAAAAGCTGCATCATGAGATTGCACCTGCCCTCAGCCTCCATTCCATGCTAGCTATGCCACCTCCATGCCAGACCCACTACAATCAGCCACTATAACTGGCACGTGATTATTGCTCAATAAATATTCACTATCATCAGGATGAACAATGTCACAAACATTGCACTATCTGGGTGCTGTATTAGAGACTTAATATGCTCCTGTTAACTTTTACCCATATCTTCTTACAGAATTCACTTGAATTTGAAAAGAATAGTGGATAAACTTTAACAGTGGTACTAAATCAAAACATAAAGAGAAAACAGCAACTTTGGCAAGAAGTTATCAATAAAATCAGGGAATTGTTTCCATTTGGAAGGAAAAGTAGAGGACATGAAGTTCAGTTCTTCCTCTCTAAAGCCAAAGAAACTCAGCTCACAGAGTCGAAGCTCTTAAGCAAGTCACCGAACTAAAAAATAGCAGAGTCTGAGCCATGAATCCAGCTTCTGGACTCTCTAAATGAGTAAAGAAGATGAGACAAGGAAGAAGAAGTGACCAGCAAGACCAAAATGAAGTTAGACTGAATCACTTCACAGCAAAAGAAAGAAATGAGAAGGTGACAAAACTCAAACTGATACTCCCCTCCTGGCAGCTCTTTCTACAGAGTACTGATGAATCTGTGGTGTCCAGTGGTTCAGGGTTAGTCAAAGTGCACATAAGACCTCTCTCTCTTTTAGAGGCTGAACTGTATCTTACCAAATTCATATTTTCTAACTCTACCCTATGTACCTCAAAAGGCAACCATATTTGGAAATAATGTGTTTAAAGATAGTGAGTTACAAGGAAATTGCTAGGCTGGGACTCTAATGCAGGTCACTGCTGTTACAAGACACCAGGAGCATGAGTGCATAGCAAGCAACCATGAGAACAAGCAGCAAGAAGACAGCCATCTGCAAGCCAAGGAGACAGACCAGAGAAACCAACCTTGTCAGTGCTCCCAGATTCCAGAACTACAAGAAAGTACATTTCTGCTGTCTAAGCCACCCCACCTATGGTACTTCATCTACAGCAGGCCTCACTGACTAACATGCTCTAGGATCTTCCACTTCAAAAGGCTCCACTGTAGGATTACAGAGATGACCAGAAGGACTCTCTAGATAAAATCACTAGGCCAGGAACCCAAATCCTAGATCCTGGCCTAGTATCGCTTCCCACTCCTGAGCCAATGTAACCCTTCCCTTCCCCAGATCCTAGTGTTCTTCTCTCTGGGAGGAAGAGATGTTATAGACTACAGGTTTGACTACCTCATAGACTGCTTCAAGAACAGAATGAAGTGATAATGCCTAAAAAGAACTTCAAAAAGCCATGGCTTTTGTTTAGAAAGTTTATCAATTTACCTATCCCATGAGTGAGGGAAAGA
>NW_006209511.1:1034631-1044994 GCF_000334495.1 Tupaia belangeri chinensis | reverse complement strand
AAGAGACAGAGTGATAAGGAGACAGAGAGAGAAAGAGACACAGCACCCCTAATAGAGCCCCAACACTGTGATCCATCCCTGCTTCAGACAGTGCCAGATTATGGACACACACACGCCTGGTGTAATCAGGGAGATCTCTAGATAAGAACTGGTAGCCTTCCCATGTGGTACAACCTTAAAACATCATGTTTTACCACTTCACCACCATGTCCAGTCCCATGTAAGATTTTAGAGTAATTATTATTGTCATTGCAATGTACAGAAGTCCAGCTGCATTCCAAGGGCTCAGTTCTCAGATATTTTGGAGAAGTAAGTAATGTCATTGCCTAGCTTCAGGCAAGATAGCATAAATTCCTCTTCCTGCCCTCCCTGCTAACTGCAAATAAAGCCCTGCAAATGACACAACAAACAATAAAGAGGACTCCAAAAGGTAAAGTGAAAGGCAGATGGACTAGAAACCTCAAGTTTTTAGGAAGGCCACAGCAGCTGGGAATCATTCTCCCACCCACCCACCCAAAGGCAGAAGATATTCCCATAGGTGCTTCTTCCTCCACAGGCAGCACCATGAAAGATTGAGCAGGAGTCCAGATAGTATTGGGCAGCCAAAGTAAGCACTCCCCCCTGGGGAGTGATTTCTTGCTTTCTATCTCTCTGTCTCTCTCTTTCTGGCGAGCGCACACACCCTATAGCAAAAAACTCTCCACACACACACACACACACACACACAAATCATCCTCAACTAACAGTTTATCCTCTTACTGTATCAAAACCATCAGCAAGCATTGCAAAGTCTATCACCATAATGCAAGTTGAATCTATATAGCCCTCTGTCACCATTCTGGACCACACCCTTAGTCCCTTACATGTACAGTTTCGGTAGCTTCCAAGTCAGTCAGAGTGAGCCTTTTAAAACATCTATCAAATTACATCACGTCCCAGGTCAACACTCTTCAGAGGCTTCTCATTATACTTAGAGTAAAAGTAAATGCTTTCTCATAAACCCTATAACCCTCACAAACTGGGTTGTGCCCACCTCTTTATCCTCATCAGCTACCACTCACTATCCTCAAGACAGTGGTTCCCAAAGTGTTGTCCCAGGACCAGCAACATCAACATTATCTGGCACCATTGTAAAAATTCAGATTCTCAGAACCCATCCCAGACCTGTTGAATGATAGCCTATGGGTTTGAAGCCTACAAGCTGTGTTTTTTGTTTGTTTGTTTTTGTGGGAGTTTTTGTTTGTTTTTTGGTTTTTGTTTTTCTAGTTTGCTATAGGGTGTGGGTATTTGCTGGAGACACCCAGAAAGGGACAGAGAGAGAGAAAGTGAAAAACCATACCCCAGGGAGATGGCCATGCCGCAATCCCTTCTCCATTCTCAAGATTTTGGGCACACACACATACTTGGTGTGTTTTCAAGCCAGCTGTGCAGTTGGTCATGTGGGATCCAGCTGTCTTAAACCTCCATGCCACCTGCTGGCTCCACAAGCTGTGTTTTTTAACAAGCCCTTGAATGACTTAGAAACCTAAAATTAGAGAACAACTGCTCTAAATATATACTAGCCTTCTTTCTATTACTAGAAATGCCAAGCTCTTTTCCATTTCAGAGCCTTTGCATTTAATATAGTTCTACCTAGAGTCTGTCCCCAATCCTACCCCACATCACTGACTTGATTGTCCTTTCACTATCACCTGTATAAGAACTCGTCTGATCCAAGTTACTCTGCACCATATTACACTATTTATTTTGATCATAACATGTAGCACAACTTGATTTTGTTTGTTGATTTTCTGTATGTACACTTAATATGTGCTCCTTGAGAGCAAGGATATTTTCTACCTTATCAACCACTCAGGGGTTGTACACAACAGTTTGACACCTGTTAAATAAATTAATAAATATGCTCAATATAAATCCATTCAATGTAAGGTTAGAATAACAAAGTTAGAATAACAATAAATTCCAACATTGATTTATAAGAACATACATGCAAATTTCATGCTCACTATGAAAAGTTAACTCTTTTCTGGTATATTCTCCTTTAATTTTCTCTAAAACTCAATGAGGTAGAACTCTCATCATCCCCACTTTAGATATAAAGACATTAGGATATAAATAAGTTAATTGCCTGAGACTAAAGAGCTGGGCATTTGCAGAGCCAGCGTTCAAACCCAGGCTGTCCAGCTTCAAAGTTCTTACTTTTACCAGCACCCTACTCGACCTCTGCTGAAAGGACATCTGCCTGGATATTTTCAGCATGAATTTCAGCAGCCCCCAGGGTGCTCCAGTAAGGAAGCAGTCCTTCCAAGTCAGATCTCCTGCAGACGATTGGGCAGAAGGGTAGCCAATGCTGTCATCTGAGTCTCACAAAATTATAATGTTAACTGATGAGTACTTAGAGATGTCCATTTCAGAAGACTCCTATACGGAGTACAGATGTTAAGAAGATTAGTGTCAAATTAAGAGGCATTAACCAGACATTAAGGCACACCAAATTGGTCTTTTCAAGAAGCTGGGGCAGGATGGGAGAAATATGTGCTTGCTAAGTAGGCCAGGTTAGTTGGAGGTGGTCTTCTAATTCAGAAATCAGTGAGGAGAGCTCAGCTTGGCCAGAGGATAAAACAAAGTAAGAAGCCTAAACCCTGGACCTGAAGGACGGAGCTACAGGTTTTCAAATGGGGTAGAGGAGGTAGATTCACCTGCCAAAACCATAATAGCAGCCTGCAGACACAGCTGGGGAACCCAGAACTCCAGAGTGCTTTCTTAACCATAAACCTTATGCTGGGAATGTTGGAACTATCCTGGAACTCCACGTTTTAAAAAGATATCACTGGGAGAAATGAATGAACATCTACCTCTTAAAGGACAGGTTCACATCATTCCACATGTAAGTTTCCAGGGGAGCCAAATCAACTCTTGTTTCTAAACAAGAGTTGATTCAGTAGTTGTATCATATTCAGAAAGATTGGCTGTATTTCCTCATCATGAAATTTTACTATCAAAATTTCTCTTAGAATATACGTGCTGCTCTCCAAATGACACTACATGCGCCATCATATGCTTATTACCAAGTAAAGGCATTTTGTCTTCTACAATAAAATACGCTGAGGGTTCACCTTCCCAACTTCAGCACTTACCACTAAAGAACCGAAACAGCCGAATATTTCATAAGTCCTCAAAAAATACATGCCTTCCCCATTATGAATCATTACATGAAAATAAAGAAATACATGAGGCAGTATAGAACAGCATTTAGGAGCCCTACTCTGGAATTAGACAGATAGAGGTTCACAATTTGGCTTTATTATTTGTCAATTGTGGGACATTAGACCAGTTATTCATGCCATAGTTTCCATCTCTAAAATGTAATAAAAACAGTCTCCAATTCTTCATAATAAGGCTACAAGGATGAAATAATTCAAGAAAGATAAAGTGATTATTAAAATGTACTAGGAACTGGGGCCATCAGGTGGCTGATGGTTAAAGGGTTGGACTCCCCAACTGGGTTCAAGTCCCAGACCCGGCAGCTTGAAAATCACACTAGGTGCATGTATATGTGTGCCCAAAATCCCAGGATAAGAATGGAAAAGGGATTGTGATGTTGTCTATCCTCCCTGGGGATTGATTTCTCACTTTCCCTCTCACCGTCTCTGTCTCTCTCTGCCAAGCACATGCACCCTAGGGCAAAAGCCAAACTAAACCAAAACAACAACAAAAAGTACTAGGCACTATTCTAGGTGCATTTCATATATTAACTCATATATTATCCTCCATCTTATAAAATAGGAAGCATTATTAATCCCCTCTTGAGAGAACAGGCACAAAGTCAGAGGCAGAATTCTAACCTGAGCAGTCTGGCTCCAGAATCCACAAGTGTAAGCACTACACTATTAGGAAGACAACAATTCTCATGCTTATCAGCTTCTTGCTTTAGTTATTTGCTAGAACTTGAAGCACATGAGTAAAAATATTGGCAGATTTTGCTTTGAGATGTCCAAGTGAAAGCTACTCAAAAAATACAAAGAATCACTTTTTTATCTTAAACACTAGCAAGAAGAAATAGAACACTGGGTAATTTCAGTGTGCTACCAAGGTTGAGAATCATTTTAGAAGTACCTTTCTCCTCCACACCTTTTACTTTACTGTATTTCTTGGACAACACTTTTACCTGTGACAAGACAAATGCATTTCCTTACAGTTGAACTATTTCCATCTCACATTCTGGTGGTTTAGTCAATCAATTAGTTATGAATGAATGAATGAATCAATCAGTTATTAATTCTTGGGAATTTGGAAAGATGTGAGAAATAATATCTACTGCAGGAAAACTCAAAGTCTAGGATGTAAATAAATAAATAAACTAACAACAATAATTTGGAATGCTCACTTGTACATTAAACAGATAATTTAGGCCAGCCCATGGCAACATGGTTAAGTCAGCTAGATCCCACATGGCTGCACAGTTTGAGTCCCAGGTCACCAGCTTGAAAAACACACCAGGTGCATATACATGAGTGATCAAATTTCTAAGAGGAGAAATGGAGGAGAAGGAATTGTGGCATGGCCATCCCCTGAGGGGTGCTTTCTCACTTTCTCTCCCTTCCGCCCACCTCCCCCCTTGAGTGGTACCCTATAGCAAAAGTAAAGCAAAACAAAACAAAAAACAGATACTTAACTGAATGACTACTATATACCCAGCATAATGTTAGTCACTAGAAATAAAGCTACCATCTGACACTCTTACATAGTTTGTTTAATCTTTGGAAGTGAATCCCATAGATACAAAGGGCCAACTATATCAGGCCACCCAAGAAACAAGTCCTCAGAAGGAAAGACAGTGCAAGGGTGAGAGGGTAAGAAAGCAGAGCACTCTAGCTAATGAGGAATAACTGAGTCCAAATGCAGATACAGAATTTTCTGCAATAAACAGGTAAACATTTTGCTGTCCCACATTCAGCCTAGGAATTTAGGAAAGATCTCCATGAGGGGGTATGACTGTACTGACTCTTTAAACAAGAAAAATATATACTAAGGTTGAGAGTACGATGAAGAGTATCCTAGGAAAAGGGAAAAGAAGAGCAACTCTATAACATCGTGGGTAGTGAACCGAATTTAGATGGTGTAGCCCTTTCTTTCCCCACCTTTTCCCTACTACAATTTCTCCTTCTCTTTTGATAATCTCTTCCCACTACTCTTTCTCTATCCTGGCCTTTCTTTCTTTCTTTCTTTGACCTACCCTACCCAGGTCTACCCTCTACTCTACTGCTTCATCCTGGACCATCATACTGAAATCAGGGCCAGATTTGATGGCATGGATTCAATAACTTGTGCTCAGAAGAACACACTTGAGTTTTTTTGTTTTGTTTTGTTTGGTTTGGTTTTTTGATTTTTGTTTTTTGCCATAGAGCACATGGACTGGCAGGAGAGAGACAGAGAGGAAAAGTGAGACATAACCTTTCAGGGGGATGGCCAAGCCACAATCCCTTCTCCTTTATTTTCCTCTCAGGAGTTTGGGCACACATGCACATGCATCTGGAGTAATTTTCAAGCTTCTATGGTCAGCCATGTGGGAATCCACCAACTTGCCACTATCCCCTTAAGTTATTTTTTTGATTTTGTGAAATTCTTAATAATGTTTAAACAAGAGCCCTCAAGTTTTCACTGTGTACTGGATCCACACATTATGTAGGTGGTCTGGACTAGAAGATTTAGAGGTCTACAATCTAGAAAATTATTTCTGAGGAAGGTCATCTTTAATACAGTAATTTTTAGAAACCTACAGATTCTCTGTTATCTTCATTTACAAAACATTGACTACTAAATTAAATACTGACACAAATGAGCTTCTGGTGGCTCCCAGCAATTGTTCACGTTCCTTAGCTGTGGCTGCATTACTCCAATCTCATCTTATTCCACATGGTCTTCTCCTCTACATTTTCTCCCCTCATGTAAAGATACTAGTATTTGGAATTAGGGCCCACTCTAATTCAGTATGATCTCATGTCAACTAATTATACTACGATTCTATTTCTAAATACTTACATACTGAGGTTCTGAGTAGATCTGATTTTTTTTTTGGGGGGGGGGGAAAGGGGAGGCAATATTTAATCCACATAGGGACCTTAATTTGGAAATAGGATCTTAAAGAAGTAATTAGTTAAGTATTAGGGTGAGATTTCACATTATGTTAAGATATACTCTGAATCCAATGTCTGGTATCTATCTTTAGAAGAAGGGATATGACACAGAAAAAAGTCATGTGAAGTAGGAAGAGATTAGAAGTAATATAGCTACAAGCCCAGGAACATGACTGTCAGAAGCCACTGGAAGCTAGGAAGAGGCAAGAAAAGATTTAGATGTGTCAGAAGAAACATGGTCCTACCAGGACTTCTGGCCTCCAGAAGTGTGAGGGAATACATTTCTATAATTTTTAAGCCATCCAGTTGGTAGTAATTTGTGAAGTAGCACTAATAAACTAATTCAGTCAGAGTATAGGAGTAGGGTCTAGTTTTTTTGAAGTGAAAATTGGCTGCTATGGGAACCAGCAGTTAGCGTAATGGCTATGTCGCTGGACTCCCACATAGTCGACCGCGGTTCGTGTCCCAGACCCGGTGGCTTAAAACTCACGCCGGGCGCGTGTGCGTGCGTGCCCAAGATCCCGAGAGGAGAATGGAGGAGAAGGGATTGCGGCATGACCATCCCCCCTGGGGGGGGATTTCTCGCTTTCTGTCTCTATGTCTCTCTCTGTCTGTCTGGCGAGCGCACGCGCCCTACAGTGAAAATCTCTCAAAAAAAAAAAAAAATTGGCTGTTATATGAGCTTCCATTTTCAAAATAAAAGGAAAAAAAAAAAGGTAAAACAAAACTAGAAAGAAATGCTTCTGTTCACTATAAACTCCAAACCTATGTCATTTAATGTCAACACTAATGTAATCAAATGAAGGAATCACAATTATTTAAAAGCTATTAGATCTGTACCTTAAAACAGCTGTGTGGAAGAAAACATGTTTGTGTGGACTAGGATTAAGTTACTATGTATTTCCTTTATTTACTTATTCATTCATGTATTCATTTCATGGAGTGAAGTGGAGAGGTTTTAAAAAGAGGGTCATTTAAATTGTTTATCAGGAAATCCCTACTAAAACAAACAAACAAACAAACAAACAGCTCTTGGTAAACCAAGGATTCTTGAGGAAATTAGGAAAAGTAAACAGATGAAAATGCACCATGCAAAGCAGTTATTCTCAGTGCTTAGGAAAGGATGACAGACCACCCAGCTGAGCTCATCTTGCCTCAGCTTCCCTCTTCCAGAATATCTAAAGTGGCCACCTTCCCAGGAGCCCTGGAAGATATTACAGAGAACTGGGACATCTAAAACCACATGCAGACTTAAAGAGAAAACAATGAACTTGGAAACTAAGAATGCTTCCAGCTGCAATTTCACAGAGCTTTGTAATTTCTAGTTCCTCTCTGCAAGTAAAGGGACAAGGTCTTAGATAATAAAATATCTTCTTTCTAGATACTTTATTAAACCAACTTGAGCATTGATATTTTTTTTTCCCTAGAGAACAATGTTGTAACTTCATAGCATACAAAGTAGGCTTACTAGATCCCATGATTCCGCTCAGCAGAGATGCAGATGCCCCTTGATCAATTAACTGTCTTTTGTTCTTTCTGGCTATGATGACTCCAGAGGCCTGCCCTGGCACTTATGTATTCCTTATAAAATCATATGCAAGTGAATATATCCTGACCTTCATACTAGAAAACTACGGGAATAATTTAGTCATTCACTGATTTGATTATTCAGTAACCTATTATTGAGGACTAAGCACTGTGCTGGGCACAGGAAAGTGTTTGAATCTGAAGTAGTCTCTCTCTTCCTAAAGAAGCTTGCAATCTGGTGGAGGAGAATGCGGACAAATAGAAAGGCAACTACAGTCACATCAGGTGTGATATGGGAGACAATGGGGTTTAGTGCAGGACTAGGGAATATACAGGGCACCTAATCCATTTGGATGGTGAGAGGGGACAGGGAAGATTTCCCAGAATGAACTCTAAATTGTCAACCACCATATAGTCAGTGCTCATACCGTATACCCAACCCCTCCCTAAATGGTGTTTTTCTTTAAGTAACCATAGTCATGCCTGTGGATAAGATAATGTTTTCCGTCTAACAACAGCCTGGACCAGTGAAAGCCAAGATGGCTGCCATAATGACCTCTGGAAGACCCAAAATCTGATCATGTTATTTACAAGTTAAATGATACACCTACCAGCACTATCACAGTTTACAATCCCCCAGAAAACTACCAGAAATGTCCTTACAAGAAGAAATAGGAGGCAGGTTTGGAATTCTGGGAAGCACCCACTTTTCCCAGGAAAAGCTCTGAATATTTCTCCCCCCTATCACTCTATTCCATCACCTTGTCACTCCATTTGCTGTATCTTAAACTCCCCAGCTCAAGATGAACGAGAAGTTGATTTGTGAGCTCAGCTACTGCTTTTCCATTCCTTGGCCCTTTACTTAAATTTGTGCCCTCACACAGTTTTGATTTAGTTAGTTGGCTCTGTGACATCAAATGGCTCATCTTTAGGAATAAGTTTAAAATGGTAACAAGACCAAGATCTCAATTCTAAGTTGGAGTGAACCAGAATAATAAAACACTCTTGATATTTCCTTGATTTTGAGAATTATGAGCGTAATATCAGTCACCATTGCAACAGCAAAGACATGCTTTCTACAACTGAAATTGATACAAATTTACTTGAATTCCACTATGTGTAAAGAGAAAGTATCTTCTTTGCTGAGTCTGACTATTGAACTTAATTCAGTTTCAAAATTAAATTAACCTCTGCTGGAGATTTACATGGAACAGTGAAGTGTAGAAAAGATGAATTTAAATTAAAATTGTTAGAAATTCAATACATCATTGTGATCTTACAGTGATCTTTATTTCATGTTTAAACCACTGCAATTTTCCCTTCACATGGAGGTGCCTCTTGCACATCTTTTATCAATAATTCCAAGCTGCCCCCAGACAGCAAGTGAGGCCTCTAATTCATCAGTCTTCTCACTCAACCAAAAAAAAGATAGGCATGGACAGTGACAGAAACATTTCACATTTAATAAATTTAACTATTTTAAAATCTATACTATCCAGCCTACAAATTTTCAAGCATATTTATTATATATATGTATTTGAATATGTAGTACATATTCAGTGTATTTTTAAGTCATTTAATTGGAATGTCACATGTATTTTTCTATACAAATAGTATATAAGTTTATTTATTTAAAGAGAAAGAGAGAAACAGGTAGCTGTGACAGGGTCTCACCACACCTTGATATCCCACCCCCCACTTTGCAGCAAGTCAGGATCACACACACACCCATAGCTGTGCCAGTGTATTTATGTCAACCCAGAGTTTGAAACAGGCCATTCCATGTAGCTCTAGTATTGTGCAAAAGCTCTTTACCACCTATGCCACATGGTTGGGTCAGAAATGGTATTTGATAATGCTCAGTTTCTCATACTAGTCCTTAAAAACCTGACACCAGGGGCCCCCAACCCTGGGGCCATGGATGGCCTGTTGGAAACTGGGCTGCACAGCAGGAGGTGAGTGCCAGGTGACCATGTTAAATATCATCTGTAGTCCACATGGCTCCTGCAAACTAGGTATTGCAGGGCACAGGAGAAATGAAGACTTTCTACTGATAATTCAGCCTCCAGCAAACAAGCTAGAGGTAGGGAGCCCTCCACCCCGCCCCCAGCCTTCTATCTCTATTTCTGTGTCTCTGTCTCTGTCTCTCCCTCTTCTGTCTTCCCCCTTTTTTGGTAATTTTTCCTTTTTACATTTTTTTTAAAGGCACAGTTTTTCTCTTACTCTCAGCTCCACCTTTTATCGTGTTAATTATCTCTCTGGTCCTCCACCCAGGCAGAAGAGGCCAGGCTTTCAGAAGGAGGTTCCACATGGCTCCTGCAAACTAGGTATTTTGTGTGGCGCTTGCACGCTGTGCAGTTTTCTATTTTGTGATTTTTTTTTAAAAAAAAGGAAAACAGTAATTACAATTATTTTCAGGGGGTTTTTGTCCTTTTTTTCTCTTTTTGTTGTTGTTTCTTTCTCTTTTTCATTTCCCTTTTTCTTGTCTCTCCACTCTCCCATATCCATTTAATGCGTGTTTAGAAGGCTCTAAGAGCACTGTAGCTATACATCCAAATACTAATAGGGTTAAAATATTCCTCAATATCTACCGAATCTGCTGCATCAGCGATCACAACAGAAGGGCAAAGAGATTCTAGATCACCTCCGTCTACTTGCTCCTGAACATTCAGACTGAACTTCAAGAATTTGAAAGAAAC
>NW_006209511.1:1018036-1033268 GCF_000334495.1 Tupaia belangeri chinensis | reverse complement strand
AGGGAAAGAATGTAAATTAAGTTACAAAAAAATTTTCAGGAAAAAAAAAATTATTCAATGACTGCAGTAAAATATATAGCCCCAGCTAGGTGCTACTTTATAGGACGTGTAAAGTTAGACTTTTGTTCATGGAAATGTATATATCACCTGTGTTTTCTATGAAAATATGTAGATTAATTAAGGTCTTTAGTAATTCAATAAAATGTGGAGGGAAAACAGTATAGGAAGCAAACATAGATACAAGAGACAGTGTGGGAAGAGTGGGAGATGGCAGAGGGTAAGAGATAGGGAATCAAGGATGGGGGAAAAAAAGCAAAACATACAGAAAATAAGAAATGGAAAATTATTTGCTGACAATAACATGTTTGTTGATGTGCTTGATTGAGACAATATACAATGTACTCTGGATGGAAAATCTCATTTTGTATGCTGTAATGATGTACAGTGAATGAATGCAAATAAATAAATTGAAATAAAAAAATAAATGATCAAAGGAGTAAAAATAAATAAATAAATAAATATCATCTGTATTTTGGCCACGTCTCATCACTTGCATACCTTCTGAGCTCCTCCTCCTATCATATCAGCAGTGGCATTCGATTCTCACAGAAGTGCAAACCTTATTGTGAATTGTGGATGAGAGGGATCTAAGCTTTGCACTTTCATAAACCCCCACCCCACCATGGAAAACTTGTCTCCCATGAAACCGGACCCTGTGCCAAAAAGGTCAGGGACCACCACGGTGCCTGGTTACAATATCAAACATCTCCATGGGGAAAATATGGACAATGGTTAAATTCTGATGGAGTAAATGAGGTTAGGGTCTCTCAGGCAAATATTAGAAATGGAGTGGTAGAGACAGAATTAAGTGGGTGTCTAGAGCTCTGGAACTATACCAAGGAAAGAGTTAGAGCTTTGAATTCAAATAGACCAGGGGCAGAATCTCAGATTTATAAGCCACTAGCTTACTTCACATCTTTACCTGTAAAATGGGAATGGAATAGAGACATTGTGAGAATTAGGTAAAATAACATACACAGTGTAGCTCTACAATACCTCGACAGAGCAGGCACTCAGGATATAATGGCTTCTTTCCATTACCCTTTTGCCTTTCTGCACTTGTTATCTCTTGTGGCCTATGGAGAAAATAACCTCTGTTGCAGAGTTGAATGAATGAATGAATGAATGAATAAATAAATGTGTGTATCTCTATGTGCCTTTATGTACATATCTACGTATGTGTATGTGTATGTCTTACATAGTATCAGTAAATAGTAAATACATATCCTAGTAAATAATAAGAACTCAGTAAATAGTAATTTTCTTTAGTTTTCCACTAGTTTCAAGAACCATACTGACTAACCTGCTTCCTTTTCCACTGATGCAGGCTATAAATTCTGGTACAGAATTCTGCTTCAGTCCACTGAAGCGTGAATCGTAATGGCTGTTAATAAGCACAAAACTATTGTTTCGATGGTTGGTAATACATTATAGGATTCAAACTAGTTCAAGATCCATTAGGTCATCAGGAAAGTCATGATGTATTTTTGCATAGAAAAATACATCATACAGTAGTCAGAGACTGTGAGAATATTTTTGCAAGGATGTTCTGAATATGATTAAGTAGAGGAGAGGAACAGTTCCTGCATATGCACAAAATGCTCTTGGCTTAAGCTTAGTGACACCCAAGGACCACACCAGGAGTCAACACTTGACTAGGGAAGCAATGCTTCTAAAGAGGAAACCAGTCATGGTGGTAAGATGAATGAGGCACTAGTACCTCAGTTTTCTAAGCACCTTGGACACTGGGGAAGGAAAAGATCAGAGAAGAAAATCATCAGAGAACTATCTGATGATTATATGGGGCACACAAATAAGACACCCTTGGGAATTTCTAGGAAATTAGGGGAAGACTTTGTTAGGGGACAACAACATGCTAGGCTGACCCACATGGGAAGGTTCCAGGTTCATGTTTAGAGACTTCCCTTAGTACGCTGGGTACATGATCTGGGGCTGGCTGATGCTGGGAGTGGGTTGCAGCATCAAGACCCTGTTAGTGGTACAAACTCTCTCTGTCTCTATAGTTCATAGAAGAAATAAACAAATAATAAACTTTTTTTTAAGAAGTGGAATTCCCTTTACACTATTCATTTTTCCTCCATAGGATGGTGAGGTCTGAGGAGGGGTGGAGAGAGAAGAGTATAACTACAGAGTAAGTCTAGCACCCCTGCGTCAGACATGAGTGCAAGAATTCTCACAATAATTGGGAGGAGATAAGTTTTTGATGGCCTGATGGCAGAACAGAATAAAGAGTTACATTAGAATTGTGTAAATAATATAGTTTCTAAATATTATAACACCAGTATTAAGAATGGTGGCTTTTTATAAACAAACATATGCAGAAATCGTATTGCTCATTGCCACACAGAGATGACAGGTAATGATGGCTTGTTATCATTTGTCAGAGTCTTGGATGAAATACACTGTATAAATATCAATTATTGTCAGTTGATGTTTTATTATTTTCCATTTACTCTGCATTAGAATTTTTTATGGCATTTAATGAAGTTTTGATCTCTAATCCTCACACCACACAAATAGCATCCACTTAGTGTACTGTCTCTTCTCTTCATTTTACCCTCACTAGCTTATGCCAGTTTCTTTGAGAACATTTCCTACAGGGGCTTCTCTTATTCAGTAATTACTGCTTTTTTTGTGTGTTTTTTTTTGTGTGTGTTTTTTGTTTGTTTGTTTGTTTGCTATAGGGTGCGTGCACTTGCCAGACAGACAGAGAGAAACAAAAAGATAAAAAGCGAGAAATCACCCCCCAAGGGTGGATGGCCATGCCGCAATCCCTTCTCCTCCATTCTCCTCTCAGGATCTTGGGCATGCACACACATGCACCTGGTGTGAGTTTAAGTCACCAGGTCCGGGACTCTAAATGCAGTTGACTACTTGGGAGTCCAGCGACATAGCCATTACGCTAACTGCCCGTCCCAGTAATTATGGTTTTGATGTCTTCAAATACATGCCAACATGTACTGGTAACATTTTTAAATTATTTTTTTCTTTATTGGTGACTGAGCTTGTGTGTGTGTGTGCACATGTAAAAGAAAGAGAAAGATGAGCACCTTCCACAAAGGTCTGGTCACACTGCAATTCCCTTCCTCCAGTCCTCCTGCCCTATGGGGTCCTGGACACTTGCACATGTGCCCAGCATGTTTCAAGTCAACCATGCTGGGGATCTGAACTGTAGTCACTAAGTGGGATCCAGCTGCGCGCTCTCTCTCTCTCTCTCTTTTTATCTTACATTTGTTTTATTTTTTTAGACTTTTTAAAAAATTTTTTTCATTTCATTTTCTTCCAGACATTCAATCACATTATTATTTGTTACAAAATGGATATTTCAACAGGTGAACATTTCTCCATAGTACTGTTGATAAAACTATGAAATATTTTCAACAGATAATACCACACCTCTTTGTGCCATTAATTCCTTGCCTCCCTGTCCCTCCCCAAAATGTCCTTCCTCAGACCCTCCTCTTTCGCACACACTATATCTGGTATTTACATCTATATACTGTGTTTCTATATCCTTTAGACAATTGGTTTCAGACATAGAGTGCAGACACTCAGTATATATTAAGTGGGGACATACAATGCCTCTCCTTCGTAGTATGGCTTGCTTCACTCAGCAGTAAGTCTTATCCAGCTTATCTTAAGCAATGCATTACTTCTGTGCCATGGAGCTGATCCTGTAATGGTTAATATTTAAGTGGTTCACACTAAGATAATATAAAACAATACTATGAATATATCTTAACCATATTTTAAATATAAAATAGCTGTGACTTTCCTCCCCATTTGAACTAATTCCTGGTCATGCAATATTAATGTTCACCCCAATAGTTAATGTTTTCTAGGGTAACATTTGAGTTAATTGATTTAAAGTTATTTGAAGTAAAGCAATCTGGGCTAGGCAAAGGGTCAAAACCCAGCTTAAACTAGAGTGAGGAGAACAAACTTAGAATTCCTGGGTCATGATTAGTTAACTATTTGGAACTGTAATGCAGGACAGACAAGCAAGGGAGGCAAAGGGAACCAGGACATATCTGAATTCTCCTAAGTGGTCATCTAAAACTCCAGAGGATAAATAGATACACTCTGTAAGTTTAATTTCTACTATTGCATAATATATTAGGTTATAGACATCAAATCCTCGAATATGGAAAATTAAGAAAAGAAATTATGGGGGATAGGGAATAGTGCAGTGGTAGCACAACTGGACCCACATGGCAAAGTATCCAATTTGAAACACCAGGCTTCCCTATACATGTAGGGCATAAACACAATGAATACAAATACCCACAATCCAGGCTGGCTGGAGCTGGAGGTGGAACATGGGATTAAGACCCAGTTGGTGGGGGGGGGGATGCCTTCCCCTCCAAATCTCCCTCTCTCATAGGAGAAAAATAACAAAAGAAAATAATACTTTGGCATGAAGAGTCTCATAAAATCTTTAAAATGTAGGGAACATTATTAAATAACAAATAGTTCAATTTTGATATATGTAAAACATAAAACAGTAAAGACTGAATAGAACAGAAAATAAATTCTAAGTTCCATTCCCAAAGCTTATACTCACTTATTTTGTGATTGCAACAAGCATTTTTTTAAATTTTGCCAGAGGGCATGTCCACTTACCACAGAGAGACATGAAGAAAAAAAAAGAAAGCACCTCCCAGTAGGGCAGAATAAAGCTGCAATCCCTTCTCCTCCAACTCTCTATCCAGCTGGGATTTGGGGAACGCATGCACATGCATGCCACATGTTTCCCAAGCCACCAGGAGCTAGTATTCAAGTCATAATGTTGGCCCGGTGGGATCCAGTTCTCTTAATCATCAGGCTATGAGCCCCCCCACCTGAGAAGTCTTTACATCTCTCTTCACCATCTTTCTCATCAGCAAAAACTAAATGATAAAATAAAGTCCATCTTAAAGACAGACAAACAAACAAAAGGCATCTGTAATTTCTCACATACAATAGCACTGGGCTTTCCAATTTATGGTACTGCATATTTTTAAAAAGCACACAATATATCAGTATGTCTTCTTAATTTTCTTACATAGAAGACAGGATAAACCATTCACCCCCTACATTAGTTCATTGTCTGTTCCTATAACTGAATACCACAAACTGAGTAATTTTTAAAGTATTTGGTTCATGATTCTGGTGGCCAAGAAGTCAATATAGAGGAACCAGTATCTTGTGTGGATCATTCCATGGTGTCAGGGTACAAAGAGGAACTGAGTGCACGAGACAAAGAGAATAAAGCTGGACTCTCCCCTTCCATAATAACTCACTCCAGAGACAACAGCCTTAATCCACTCATCAGGATGGTGCTCTAATGATTAATCACCCCTTAAAGAACTGCCATTCTGAATAACAGAAGAGAAAAAAATATACAAATTAACATTTAAAAATAAGCATTTTCATGAAATTAGGAAAGATACTTCTCTCCAGGATAGTCCAGTTTGGGGTACAGGACCAAAAAGATTTCTTGGGAACCAGCTGTTAACGTAATGGCTATGTCGCTGGACTCCCACATAGTCGACCGCGGTTCGTGTCCCGGACCCAGTGGCTTAAAACTCACGCCGGGCACGTGTGCGTGCGTGCCCAGGATCCCGAGAGGAGAATGGAGGAGAAGGGATTGTGGCGTGACCATCCCCCCTGGGGGGTGATTTCTCGCTTTCTGTCTCTATGTCTCTCTCTGTCTGTCTGGCGAGCGCACGTGCCCTACAGTGAAAATCTCTCCAAAAAAAAAAAAAAAAAAGATTTCTTGATAGCATTATCACGACTCAGTTAGTCCCAACAATGTGGAGTTTTGTTCCATGGGTGAAAACTCAAGTCATTATAGATTGACTTTTGCTACATTTTCAGTGAAATCAGAGATTTTGATGCATTAGGTTGTTGGAAAAGTCATGACATATTTTTGCATAGAAAAACAGGTAAATATGTCATGACTTTCCTGACAACCTAATAAAAGGTTGGTCCTGATGACCTTATAGAACTTAAAGAATTAAATTTCAACATGAATTTAAGTAGGGGCAAACATTTGAACCATTGCACCCTCCAACAAAGAGGACTAGAAGGTGGAAATTCCATGTTGTTCAATCAACATCAGCAACTGATACACAAACCTCATCTTCCAGTCTTTTTTCAGTGACACAAAAAGTAGTGGCAAGTGTTCCAAGCCTAAGGGGAATCACATACAGGGTGAACAACAATCACAAGGTATGGTAGAAAGGGTCACAATTTCCTGATGCTCAATCTCTAACACTATTTTTTGGTCTTGAGTAAGTCCCCAAATGTCCTTTGTCTTCACTTTTTCATTTGGATATATAATCTAAACTTTCTTTGTCATAAGAAGATAATGAATTTTTTTAAATATTAGTTTGTCAGGAAAAGTTGCAATGTATTTTTTATGTTTTTCTAAGCAAAAATGTGTCATGACTTTCCTGACAAGCCATTTTACATTCAAAATCAAAGTATTTCAAATAGAAAGTACCAATTGGGAAAGCTCGTTTGTTTCCTGAAAATAGCACTGAACTTTGGATAGAAAAGCTGGATTCGAAAGCAGGTTTGCTGACCCTCCCTCCTCCGTGCCATTCTTCCCAGCTCCTACACAGCAGAAGCAAGTGAGTGAACTGAGACCAGAGACCACCCTGGTAGCTGTACTTTCTCTCCATCCACTCAAGGCACCCAGACTTGCTTCCAGGTTCCTTCTGACCATTCTTCCAAGCTCCTTCACAGCAGAAGAAACTTTTAAGCAAATTAAGGCCAGAGACAACCTTAGAAACTGTGTTTTCTCTCTGTCTGCTCCAGGTACCCAGACCCTCTTGCTTCCAACTTCCTCCCTGCCGTTCTTCCTGGTTCCAGTGACTCAGAAACGAGTGAACTGAGGCAAGAGACCTCCTTGAAAGTTCTGCTTTCTCTCCAAATGGTCCAGTTGAAACCCTAAAGCTCAGCTCCAGGTGCACCTGAGAAGCTTTTGGAACACTGAGTCCCAGCAACAAAAGTGCAGGTTACAGGATGAGAGTCAGGAAGATGGGACTGCAAAGAGATTATGGATCACTGCCTCTTGTACACTTTTGAACTCTTAAAATTAACTTCAAGAAATTAGGAAGAAACGTATAATCCATCACATGACCAGAAACCTGCACAGAGGCACAACAAGTATCAGAAACCAAGAAAATATCTCTCTTTCAAGGGAAAATAACAACTTCTCATCATCCACAGACAGTATAATGGAACTCATGGAAATGTCAGATAAACAATTCAGAATAATCACAATGACAAAACTATATGAGATGCAAGAGAAAAGAGACAAAAAAAATGCCAGGAGATGCACGAGAAAAGAGACATCAAACTACAGGAGATGAGGAAGTCCTTCCCCAACTTGAAAGAAGAATTAGTTACAGTAAAAAAGAATCAAACAGAACTATTAGAGAAGGCTGTAATTCAGAAAGTCAAAACCTCTCTTGAAAGTATTAAAAGCAGATTATTTCATGCAGAAGATCAAATCTCGGATGCAGAATACAAAACCTCTGACTTAGAAAAAAAACACCAAAAAGACAGAAAAAAAATGAGGATAATATATGAGAAATACTAGATTTCCAAACATCTGAATATTTTGTATCTTGTAAGGTGATGAAACTAATAAAGGCATTGAAAATCTATTGCATGAAAACCTGGAAGAAAATATTCCAAGCCTAGAAAAGTATTCAAACAACCAGATCCAAGAAATGCAAAAGACCCAAAACAGAAGAACCCAAGAAATCATCATAGATCCATGGCACATCATAGACAGGTTGGCAAAAACTACAGATAAAGACAAGATACTAAAACTGGCAAGAGAGAAACGTAAAATTATTTACAAAGGTTATCGTATCAGGCTAACATTGGACCTCTTGCTGGAAACAATGCAAGCGAGAAAAGAATGGAGAAATATATTCAAAGTCTTAAATGAAAAACTATTTCAACCAAGATTACTATATCCAGCAAGGTTATCCTTCAAATGGGAAAAAAAGATAAAAATATTCTCAGATAAACAAAACCTGAAACAATTTACCAACAATAGACCAGCTTTTCAAGAAATTCTAAAGGGAGTTCTATATCTGGAAAACTAAAGACAGAAAATAGATTAAAAAAATAAGAAGAAAATGTCTAACTGAATGGCAGGGACAAGTTGGGAAATATCAATAATAACGTTGACTGTTAATAGTTTAAATTGTCCGATCTAGAGACACATACTGACTGAATGTTTAAAAAACAGAAACTCTCTATCTGTTGACTATAAGAAACCCATCTCATGTATAAACACATATAGACTAAAGGTGAAGGGCTTGAAAATGTTATTCCATGCAAATGGAAACCAAAGAATAGTGGGAGTCCCGATACAGATTTCAGACAAAATAGGCTTTAAGACAAAACTTGTATGAAAAGACAAAGAAGAGCCCCAGATCCTGCACCAGCCAGGACAGAAACCTGCTAGCCACCTCCAAGTTTGCCTGTTTTTGGTCTCTGAGTTCAATGTCACGGCTGTGAAGTCTCCCCAACTCAGTGCCCACTCCTCCCCTACCCCAGACCCTGCACCAGCCAGGACAGAAACCTGCTAGCCACCTCCAAGTTTGCCTGGTTTTGGCCTCTGGCTTCAACTTCACAGCTGTGAAGTCTCCCCCAGTCAGTGCCCCCGACCCCCACCAACAGACCATACACCATCCAGGTAGGATAGGTGCTTTGCTCCCTCTTGCTGTCCTTCTCTGTTCATTCTAACTTTTTTTCTCTTTTTGAAAAAACAGCTCTCTGTCCCCCCTTGGGCCTTTCCCTTTTCAATCTTTATCTTTTTCTCACCTAGAACAGAAACCTGCTAGCCACCTCCAAGTTTGCCTGTTTTCCATTTTCATCCCAATTTTATTTTTTGAGAAGTGATTTCTTTTTCTTTATCCTCTTTTACTTCTAGAACTTTTCTTCTTTTTTCTTTGCACTCTCTATTTCTATTTCCTACCTTCGTTTTCTTTACCTTACTTATCTGTTTCACTTACTTTTCTGTTCCACTTCTCAGCTCGTACCCTCTGCCTAGAGAAGTTTAGGGGAAAAGTAGCTAACCATCTGCGAGTTTTGGAGAATTCTTTGCACATTACTATAGGGGTTATAAAATTAGTGGATTTCCCCTTCAAAAAATCCGATTGTAAAACTCCACCTGTGATTCCCACACTTGAGGACTTAGTAAAAGGGAAAAATAGCAGAGAATTATTTCACAGTGGGGGAAACACACAAGTTCATAGTCACTGAATACCTCTCCAACAAATTCACCAGAAGTGAATACTAATGTATAAGTGAATACTAATGACTAAAAACTGAAGAGCCTCAAGGATGAGAGAATCAAGTACTACATCCCCACCAAGGGAACAGTGTAACCTGTCTCCAAGTAGGAAAAATTTAGGGCATATATATTACCAAAATGTCACAAAAGGAATTTAGAATATTTATGGTAACAAAATTCTATGAAATGCAAGAGAAAAGAAACATTGAGCTTCAAGAGATGAGGAAGTCCTTCCACAATATGAAAGAACTGGACACCATAAAAAAGAATCAATTGGAACTGTTAGAAATGAAGGTTATAATACAGGAAGTTAAAACATCCCTCAAAAGTATCAAAAGCAGGCTAGACCATGCAGAAGATCGAATTTTTGAAGTAGAAGATAAAACCAATCACCTAGAAAAAAAATCATCAAAAATACTGAGAAAACAGTCAAGAAAACTGAGGATAATACATGACAAATACTAGATACAATGAAATGCCCAAATATATAATTGGTATCCCAGAAGGTGAAGAAACTAATAAGAGCATTGATCATCTATCCCACGAAATCCTAGAGGAAAATTTTCCAAGTCTAGAGAGGCACTCAAACATCCAGGTCCAAGAACTATGAAGAACCCCAAGCAGAGTCAATCCAAGAAGATCCTCTCCATACCACATTATAGCTAGACTGACCAAAATGACAGACAAAGACAAAATACTAAGATTGGCAAGACAGAAATGTCAAATCACTTACAAAGGCTATCCCATCAGGCTAACACCGAACCTCTCATCAGATGCAATGCAAACAAGGAAAGAATGGGGAAATATATTGAAAGCATTAAATGAAAAACAATTTCAACCAAGAATACTATATCCAGCAAGATTATCCTTCATATGAAAAAAAAGAAAATAAAAATGTTCTCGAATTTGTTTAACTTGATATAATTACTAACTCCAGACTAGCTCTTCAAGAAATTCTGAAAGGAGTACTATACCAAGAAAACTAAAGAGAGACAGATAGCAATAAGAAAACAAAAAACAACCAGGAATATGGCCAACTTCATGGTAGGAACACATCTGAAAATATCGATAATAACATTGAATGTCAATGGATTAAATTGTCTGATCAAGAGACACAGACTAGCTGAATGGATTAAAAATCAGAAACCCTCCATATACTGCCTACAAGAAACCCATCTCATGGATAAAAATATACATAGACTAAAAGTGAAGGGCTGGAAAACAGGTATTCCATGCAAATGGAAACCAAAAAAAGAGTAGGAATCGCTATACTGCTTTCAGACAAAATAGGATTCAAGACAAAAATCATAAAAGACAAAAAATGGCATTCTATAGTAATAAAAGGACTAATTCACCAAGAAGATATAATGTTTATAAATATCTATGCACCGAACTCAGGAGCACCCAAATATGTAAAGGAGAGAGACTGCTAGAACTAAAAGGAGAGATAGACTGTAACACTATAATTGTTAGAGATCTCAATATCCCATGATCTCCTTTAGAGAGGTCAATGAGACAAAAAATAAGCAAAGAGATTCAGGACCGCAATGATACCATAAATCAGATGGACTTGATAGACATCTATAGAACTTTCCACCAAAAATAACCAAAAAAACAAAATATACATTTTTCTTAGCCCCACATGGTACTTTCTCAAAGATTGATCACATGATGTAGGATACAAAACCAGTATTTATAGACTCAAAGGCGCAGAAGCTCTATCCAGCATCTTCTCCAACCATGATGGAATTAAATTTGATACTAATCTCAGGAAAAGCTCCCAAAAATATACAAATACATGAAAACTAAATAACCTACTTTTTTTTTCAGAGTTTAGGATGTTTTAAATTTGTCCTAAAGTCATCGAAGCAAAAATCATGATAAAACAACATTCTGCTTTCCTTTACAATTGTCCAATGGGGGGAAAAAAAACTATTTGTAGGAAAAAAATGGTTTTGTACATAGGATGAAACAATATAAATTCAAAACTTACAGATAAGGGTTAGCTCTATCGCTCATCTCTTTAAAAAGTTTATATGAATATCCAGTCAAAACCAACAAGAGTATCTCCCTTGAAACGTTATTTCTACAGCTTTCCAAGTAGACCATAGGACTGCACACTGTCTTGGAATGTCCTCAGAAGGCTCTGTCAGTGATCAGGTAACAGAGTATAAACCCCAGAGTCCTTTCTTTCAAATGAAAGAGGGAAGACAGAGGAACAGAGAAACTATTCAAACTTTGTCTTTTTTCCTTGTGGCTTGTGGTCTCCTCCTCCTCCTCTGCCTTCTTGGAAGCCCCTTGCCCTCCAAAGCCTCCTCGGCTCTGCCACCAAATCCACCTCTGCCTCCTCTGCCTCCACCTCGTCCTCCAAAGCCTCCTCTGCCTCCACCTCGACCCCAAAGCCACCTTCAACCTTAGGCTTGGCCGAGCCAAAGGTAACATTGTTTCCATCAATTTCACCATCTTCCATGGCCTTCTTGGCAGTTTTGGCATCTTCTTCTTCACTGTTGAAGTCTACAAAACCAAACCCTTTGGAGGATCCTGTTTCCCAGTCAGTGACTATCCTTGCACGAACAGAGCTGTCAAAAGACTCCTTTAATGTCTCTTCGGTGGTATCCTCGGACAGACTCTTGACAAACAGAGTTTTGGAGGGCTGACTTTTTGCATTAGGTGATCCCCTGGGTCCTTGCAGCTCCAACCTCATTGCTCTGCCTTCAATTTCCCTTTTATTACAGTTATTTAAAGATTCTTTAGCATCTTCAAATGAAGCAAATTCTATAAACAGATAACCTTTAGATTTGCCATTTTGGCTCTGAGGCACTTTGATAAAAGTTGCCTTCTCAAATACTTCCCGAAGCGTTTCTTCAGTTGCATTGTAGGAGAGGTTGCTCAAAACCAGAGTTTTTGATTCACCACTCCAAGTGCTATTCTTTCCACATCTATAGTCTTGATTTTGACCTTTCTCTCCAGTGTAGTATAGAGAAATAGACCGCCCATCAATCTCTGTTCCCTGCTTTTCTTCAAAGGTTTTCTCTGCATCAGCTTCTATCTTAAATTCAATGTAAGCAATCCCTTTACTTTTGCCATCTTTGCTGATTATTCTGATCTCCATGGCATCTTCAAATACTTCTTTTAATTCATCTTGAGTGACTTTGTAGGGCAGATTTTTGGCCAAAAGTGTTCTTGCATTTTGACCTTTCTTATTATCTTTTCCTTTTGGTTTCTCCAGGTAATTTCAATGCCAAAGACTTTTAAACCAATGAGTTCCAAAGCTTTCTCTAGATCTTCAGCAGATGCAAAGTCAACATAGCCAAACTTCCGAGATGTCCCAATTCTGACAACCACAACAGCAAGGTCATTTGTAGCAAAAACATCACTAATACCAGTTTTTTAATTCAGGAATAGATTTGTTATTGTTCAGGTTTCCAACAAACAGATGAAAGGATGTAGTTGATTCTGTGGCTTCCACCTTCTGTTTCTTGGCCTCAGGAGCTTCTTTCTGTTTGCTCATTTCCTTCTTTCATTTTCTAGGAACTTCTTTGACAGGCTCTTCTTCCTCCTCATCTTCCTCATCCTCATCGTCTTCATCATCATCGTTGTTCTCATCTTCTTCCTCATCAACATCATCCTCATCATCCTCTTCATCTTCATCTTCAGCCAGTCTTGGCTTTGACAGGTGCAGCTTTTGCAGGAGCTTTCTTTCCTTTGGCTGCTGTGGTCTCCATAGCTTCTTGTTCAGATTCATCTTCCTCATCCTCATCTTTCTCCTCATCCTCATCTTCCTCCTCATCCTCATCTTCTTCCTCCTCATCATCCTCATTCTCCTCCTGTGAGGCCGGGGTGGCAGCTGCTGCTTTCAGCACTGCTGGCTCAAATGCATCCTCATCTTCATCCTCGTCCTCATCATCTTCCTCACTGTCATCTTCTTCCTCCACATCACTGTCTTCCTTCTTGGCATCCTTGACATTCTTTGCTCCCTTGGCTGCAGTGGCAGCTCCTTTCTTACCAGGGGTTGTTACCAACACTTTGCCCAGTGTGGCTACCTTCTTGCCAGGAGTTGTGACTGCTTTGGCTGGTGTAACTGTCTTCTTGGATGTATGGCAGCTGCCTTTTTGCCTGGAGTGACTGCTGCTTTTTTGACAGGTTTGGCAACTGCAATGTTTTTTGTTGGAGAAACTACCACTTTCTTTGCTGGAGTTGTGGCAGCCTTTTTACCTTTTTTCTGAGGGATGATAACCTCTTCTCCACTGCTATTATCTTCTTCATCTTCTGACATTTCCTCATCTTCACTGTCTTCTTCTACCTCCTTTGGAGAAGGAGCCATTTTGGGGGGGTCACCTTGATTTTTACCAGCCTTAGTGAGCTTAACCAAGATGGTGGTTTACGATGGCAGAGGATGTGGCAGACGGGTGACACAGATGAGTCTTGAGAAACTCCAGTGATGTTGATGGCGGCCGCGAGCAATGAAGATCCCGGAGCACAAACGCTCGGCGGCCAGCTACAACTCAAAACTGAGACAGAAGACTCTAAATAACCTACTTCTGAATTACTCCATGGCTACTGAAGAGATTAAGGTGAAAATGAAAAGATTCATGGAAACTAATGATAATTAGTACACAAGTTTCCGTAATCTATGGGATACTGCAAAAGCGGTCATAAGAGGGAAGTTCATAGCAATTAGTGCACACAAGAAAAAGATGGAAAGGTGGTGAAAGAATAACCTAACATACCTCAGAGAATTGGAAAAAGAACAACAAAAAAATTTCAAAATAAAATGCCAGGAAAAAAAGAAATAATAAAGATTCGAGCAGAAATAAATGAAATAGAAAATAACTGAACTATACAGAAAATAAATGAAAACAAAAGCTGGTTCTTTGAAAAGATAAACAAGATTGACACGTCATTAGCTAAACTAATTAAGAAGGAAAGAGAAAGGAACAAGATATGCAAATCTGCAATGAATCAGGCAACATTACAACAGACATAACAGAAATACAAAACATCATTAGAGGAGACTATGAGCAACTCTATGTCAACAAAGAAGAAGACCTGCATAAGATGGACAAATTCCTGGACACTTATTATCTACCAAGATTAACTCAGGAGGACATAGAGAACCTGAATAGTCCAATAACAAGCAATGAGATTGAATCAATAATAAATAACCTCCGAACAAAGAAAAGTCCAGGCCCCGATGACTTCACTGCCGAATTTTGCAAAACTTTTAAAGAAGAGGTACCCTCATTCTACTCACATTATTTCTAGAGATCCAAAAGGCAGGAACCCTTCCAAATTCATTCTATGAAGACTCCATTACCCTTATTTCAAAAATGGAGAAGGATACAACAAAAAAGGAAAACTACAGACCTATATCCCTGATGAATATAGATGCAAAAATTCTCAACAAGATACTTGCTAACCATATTCAACAGCATATAAAAAATCTTATTCATCACAACCAGGTAAGCTTTATTCCAAGATGCAAGGGTGGTTCAACATATGCAAACCCATAAATGTAATACACCATAATAACAGAAAGAAAGATAAAACCCGTATGATCATTTCAATCGATGCAGAAAAAGCATTTGACAAAATACAACATGACTTTATGATCAAGACTCTCAGTAAAATTGGCATAGAAGGAATGTTTCTCAGCATAAGAAAAGTCATTTATGAAAAACCTACAGTTGATATTATACTGAATAGTGAAAAGCTGAAAGTTTTTCTACTATAAATGAGAACAAGACAGGCTAACCACTTTCTCTGCTCCTATTCAATACAGTGCTAGAAGTTCTAGCCAATGTGATCAGACAAGAGAAGAAAATAAAAGGCATTCCAATAGGGAAA
>NW_006209511.1:1016169-1017970 GCF_000334495.1 Tupaia belangeri chinensis | reverse complement strand
CTGATTGTATACATAGAAGACTCAATAGTATCCATGAAAAAACTTCTCAAAGTAATAAATGTATACAGTAAAATGGCAGGATACAAAATTAACTTACAAAAATCAATAGTATTTCTATATACAAACAACAAGCAGACAGAGACAGAACTGAAGAATGTAATTCCATTTACCATAGCCCCAAGAAATATAAGATACTTAGGAATCAAACTAACCAAGAAAGTCAAAGACCTCTACAAGAAAAACTGTGAAAACCTTAAAAAGGAAATTGAAAATGACACTACAAAGTCAAAGTACATCCCATGTTCCTGGATTGGCAGAATCAACATAATCAAAATTGCAATCCTACCCAAGTTAATCTACATGTTTAATGCAATCCCAGTAAAATTACAAGAGATATTCTTCACAAATCTAGAAAAGACAATCATAGAATTTGTCTGGAACCATAAAAGACCCCATTTTGCTAAAGCCATCCTGTGCAAGAAGACTAGAGTAATTGGCATCTCACTCTCTCTGACCCCAAAATATATTACAAAGCTGTGATCATCAAAACAGCATAGAATTGGCACAAAAATAGACATGAGGACCAATGGAACAGAGTAGAGACTCCAGAAATAACCCTAAAACAACCAACCAATTCATCTTTGACAGAAGGTACCAGTCAATCCAGTGAGAAAAGGGAAACCTCTTTAGCAAATGGTGTTGGAAAAACTGGGTATCCACATGAAGAAAGATTAATCTGAACCCCTATCTGTCACCATTAACAAAAATCAACTCAAAGTGGATCAGAGATCTAAACCTAAGATCGCAACTGTAAACTACTGGTGGAAAAAACACTGGGGAAACTCTAGGAGACATTGGCGTAGGCAAAGACTTCTTAAGCAAGACCCCCGAAGTACAGGCAATAATCCTTCAAGTATATAGGTGGGATTACATCAGATTAAGGAATGTCTGCACAGCAAAGGACACTGTAATTAGTGTAAATAGACAACCCTTGTGATGGGAGATAATTTTTATTAACTGTGCCTCAGATAACAGACTGATAACCAGAATACACAGGTAACTCAAGCAGTTTACCCAGAAGAAAATGATTAACCTAATTAAAAGATAGGAAAATGAGCTGAATAAACAACTTTCTAAGGAAGACATATTAATAGCCAAAAAGCATATGAAAAAATGTTTAACATCTCTCATTGTGAGGAAGATGCATATCAAAACTACAATGAGATACCATTTAACCCCAGTCAGAATGACGAGGATTAAAAAAACAAATATTAATAAGTGCTGGAGGGGATGTGGTGAAAGGGGAACACTCCTACACTATTGGTGGGAATGTAACTTGGTCCAGCCACTGTGGAGAACAATATGGAGGATTCTCACACACATTCAAATAGAACTACCATATGACCCAGCAATTCCACTCCTGGGTATTTACCCAAAGGACAGGAGAGCACTCAGTCAGAACAGCACATGAACATCTATATTCACTGCAGCCTTATTCATGATTGCTAAGACATAGAACCAACCCAAATATTCACAAACAGATTAATGTATTGGAAAATTGTGGCACATATACTCCATGGAATACTATTCAGGCATAAAAAACAACAAGGTCCTGGAATTTGATAGAAAGTGGACAAATATGGAAGATTTGTTGCTGAGTGAAGCAAGTCAGGCTATGAAAGAGAGACATTACATGTCTCCACTTAACATATACTGACTGTCTGCATTCTATGGTAGAGACTGAAAGACTAGTGAACATAAAAGTATTAAAAATTGTAATGGACACTAGAGACAAATCTTC
>NW_006209511.1:1005979-1016148 GCF_000334495.1 Tupaia belangeri chinensis | reverse complement strand
CGTAGGAAATCTGGGGGGAAAATGAAGAGGTAAGACACTTGTGGGACACAGATAAAGTCAACACATAATAGTGTTGACAAGGATGTGTATGATGGTCTCAATTGGACTGGAGTGAGGTGTATATCGTGCTGGGTAAAGTCTCTTCACAATGTAAATGATGTATAGCAATTTAATGTATGAATAATAATAATGAAAGACAAAGAAGAGCATTATGCAGTAGAAAAATGGCTAATTAATCAATAAGGGGTAACACTTATAAGTGTCTATGCATCCAACTCAGAAACACCCAAATATATGAGGGAACGAGTACTAGATCTAAGATGAGAGATAGATTACAACACCATAATTGCTGGCAATCTCAATACCACATTATTTCCTTTAGACAGATCAAGCCAAAAATTAAGCAGAGATACAAGACCTAAACAATACCATAAATCAGATGAACTTAACAGACATCTATAGAATTTTCCACCCAAAACTCATAAAATACATATTTTTCTCACCCCCATTGTACAATTTCAAACATTGACCTTATGATAGAGCACAAAACAAGCCTTTTACAAATTCTATGGCATGGAAAATATACTCAGCATCTTCTCTGATTATGATGAAATTCAACTTGATACCAATTTCAGGAAAAATCCTCAAAATACAAAAATATGGAAACTAAAAGGAATCTTCTTCTGAATGACTTCACAACTAATAAAGATATTAAGACTGAAACAAAAAGATGCATTGAAACCAATGACAATGAATGCATGAATTTCCATAATTGAAACCTGCAAAAGTAGTCAAATGAGGGAAGTTCATAGAAATTAGTGTGGATAAGAAAAAGATGGAAAGGTGGCAAATGGAAAACCTAATATCATGTCTCATAGAACTGGAAAAATAACAAAAAAAATCCAAAAAAAATCCAGGAGAAAAGAAGTAATAAAGATTCGAGCAGAAGTAAATGAAATAGAAAATAAAAGAACTATATAGAAAATAAATGAAAGCAAAATCTGGTTCTTTGAAAAGATAAACAAGACTGATACACCATTAGCTAGACTATCTAAGAAGAAGAGAGAAAGGAACCAGATAAATTAAATTCACAATGATACTGGTAATTACAATAGACATAATAGAAAAAATCTCATTGGAAGACAGTATGAGTATCTATATGCCAACAAACAAGAAAATGTGGATGAGATTGACAAATTCCTGGACACATATAATCTACCAAGATTGACTCCGGAGGACATAGAAAGCCTGAATAGATCCATAAGAAGCAATAATTTTGAATCAGTAATAATCGACCTCCCAACAAATAAAAGGCCAGATCCCCATGACTTCATTTCTGAATTCTACAAACTTTTTAAAGAAAACGTAACCCCCATTCTGCTCAAATTATTTCTAAAGAGCCAAAAGGAAGGAACCATCCCAAATTCATTTTACAAAGCCACCATCACCCTCATTCCCAAAACAGATTAGGATATGACAAGAAAGGAAAACTACAGACCAGTATCTCTGATGACTAGAAATGCAAAAATTCTCAACAAAATGCTAGCAAATCACATCCAACAACATATAAAAAGATAATTCATCATGATTAGGTAGGCTTTATTCCAGGGATGCAGGGGAGGTTCAACATACACAAAACCATAAATGCAATACACCATCTGAACAGTAAGAAAGATCAAAGACATATGATCATTTTTATCAATACAGAAAATGCATTTGACAAAATACAACATACCTTCATGATTAAAGACTCAGCAAAATCAGCATAGAAGAATCAGTTCTCAGCATAATCAAAGGCATCTATGAAAAACTTATAGCTAGCATTACACAAAAGGAAAAAGTTGAAAACTCTTCTACTAAAAACTGGTACAAGACTGCCCACTCCCTTTACTCCTTTTCAATATATTGCTGGAAGTCCCAATCAATGTAATCAAGAACAAAAATAAAATAAAATGCATTCAAATTGGGAAGGAGAGTTTAAATTATCTGTATTTGCAGGTGACATGACTATATACATAGAAGACCCAAAGGTATCCACCAAAAACTTCTTGAAGTAATAAACATAGTAAAGGGGCAGGATACAAAATCAACTAACAAAAATCTATAGCATTTCTATGTACAAAAACAAGCAGACAGAGGTAGAACTGAAGAATGCAATATCATTTACCATAACCACAAAAAGTTTAAGATACCTAAGATTACAGCTAAGCAAGGAAGTAAAAAACCTCTACAAGGAAAATTATGAAAATCTAAAACAAGAAATTGAAAATTACACACAAAAAAATGGAAGGACATCCCATGATCCTGGATTGGAAGAATTAATATAATCAAAATGGCAATTCCACCCAAATTAACCTACATATATAATGCAATCCCAATGAAATGACAAGAAACATTATTCACAAATCCAGAAAAAAACAACTATAGAATTTGTCTGGAATCATAAAAGACTCTGTATTGCCACATCATTCCTGCATAAGAAGAGTGGAGTTGGTAGCATCTCACTCCCTGACCCTAAAATATATTACAAAGCTGTGATCACTAAAACAGTATGGTATTAAGACAAGAATAGAAATGTGGGCCAATGAAACAGAATACAGACCCCATAAATAAACCAAAAAAACATATAGCCAAATGATTTTTGATAAAGAGTACGTGTAAATCCAGTAGGAAAAGGAAAACCTCTTCAGCAAATGGTGCTTGAAAAACTGGGCATGTGCTTACAGCATGATGAGTCTAAACACCTATCTCTCATCATTAACAAAAAACAATACAAAGTGGATCAAAGAACTAAACCCAAGACCTCGAACTATAAAATTCCTGATTGAAAACACTGGAGAAACTCTGGGAGACATTGGGGTAGGCATAGACTTCTTTTTTTTTTTTTTTTTTTTTTTTTTGTGAGGTTTTTCACTATAGGGCACGTGCGCTCACCAGACAGATAGAGAAAGACATAGAGACAGAAAGCAAGAAATCACCCCCCAGGGGGGATGGTCACGCCGCAATCCCTTCTCCTCCATTCTCCTCTCGGAATCTTGGGCACGCACGCACACGCACCTGGCATGAGTTTTAAGCCACCGGGTCCGGGACGTGAACTGCAGTCGACTACGTGGAAGTCCAACAACATAGCCATTACACTAACTGCTGGTTCCCAGCATAGACTTCTTAAATAAGATTCCCAAAGCACAGGCAATAATTAAAAAAAAAAATTAGACAAGTGAGATTATATCAAATTAAGAAGTTTCAGCACAGCAAAAGACAGAGTTATTAGTGTAAATCAACAACCCTCAGAATGGGAGAATATTTTTATAAACTATGCCTCAGGTAAGGTACTGATAACCAGAATACACTGGGAATTCAAGCAGCTTATTCCCCAAAGAATGATTAACCCAATTAAAAGATGGGAAAGTGAGCTGAACAAACAACTCTCCAAGGAAGACATAAGAACAGCCAAAAAGAACATGAAAAAATGCTCAATATCCCTCATCTTAAGAGTGATGCCAATCAAAGTCACAATCTGATACCACCAACTCCAGTCAGAATGGTGAAATTAAAAAAAAAAAATGCTAGCCAGAGACCCTCCACCCTCCTGCTTCCCAGTCTAGCCAAGAGCCAGGATAACCCAACCAGCAGCCATCTATATTTTAGTACAAGTGGCTCCATTCATGGATTTTGACTGCCAAAGACACTCTGCCCTGATTTTCCCCTCCTGCTTCCCAGTCTAGCCAGGAGTCAGATGACCAGCAACCACTGCAGAGGCACAAGAAATATGAGAAACGAAGAAAATATCTGGGACCAGCAGTGGAATAATGGCTATGTCACTGGACTCCCATGTAGTCGACCGTGATTCACATCCCAGACGTGGCAGCTTAAACTCATGTTGGGTGTGTGTGTGTGTGTGTGTGTGTGTGTGTGTGTGTGTGCCCAAGGTCCTGAGAAGAGAATGTAGGGGAAGGGATTGAGGCATGGCCATTCCCCCCTGGGGGATCGCTTTCTGTATCTCTGTCTCTCTCTGTCTTTCTGATGAGCACATGCACCCTATAGCAAAAACCACTCAAAAGAGAGAGAGAGAGAGAGAAACAAAGAAAATATCTCTCCTCTAATGGAAAAGAATAACTTCTCTTCCTCCACAAAGAATACAAAGGAACTCATGGAAATGTGATAAAGAATTTAAAGTATTCATAGTGAAAAAACTAACAGAGACGCAAAAGAGTAGAAACAACAAAATTCAGAATATGCATGAGAAAAGAGATCCCGAGTTCCAGGAGATTAAGAAGTTCTTACACGATCTGAAAGGAAAGATATACATCATAAAAAAGAATCAAATGGAATTGTTAGAGACGAAGGCTGTAATACAGGAAATCAAAACTTCCCTTGAAAATATCAAATACATATTAGATCATGCAGAAGATGAAATCTCAGATGTAGAAGATAGAACCTCTGACCTAGAAATATTCACTAAAAAGTCTGAGAAAATACTATTGAAAAACCCCCCCCCCCCCAACAAGTGAGACTAACAGGACCAGCAGTTGGCGTAATGGCTATATCACTAGACTCTCATGTAGCCGACCACAGTTTGAGTCCTGAACCCGGGCATGTCTGCATGTGTGCCCAAGATCCCAAGAGGAAAATGGAGGAGAAGGGATTGCGATGTGGCCATCTTCTGTCTTTCTGATGAGTGCACATGCCCTATAGCAAAAAAATCTCTCCAAAAAAATGAGAATAACATATGAGTAATACTAGATACCATTAAACGCCTAAACATCTGGATCATCGGTATCCCAGAAGATGAAGAAACTAATAAGGGCACTGATAATCTATTCCATAAAATCCTGGAAGAAAACTTTCCAAACCTAGAGAGGCACTCAAATATCCAGACCCAAGAATTACAAAGGATCCCACATAGAATCAACCCAAGAAGATGTTCCCGGAGGCACATCATAGCCAGATTGACCAAAACCACAGACAGAGACAAAATTGGCAAGAGAGAAATGTCAAGTTACTTTCCAAGGATATCCCATCAGGCTAACATTGGACCTCTCATTGGAAACAGTGCAAGCAAGAAAAGAATGGGAAAATATATTCAAAAAGTTAAGTTTCAACAAAGGATATTATACTCAGCAAGATTATCTTTCATATGGGGAAAAAAAGACAAAGACATTCTCAGATAAACAAAACCTGAAAGAATTTACCAACACCAAACCAGCCCTCCAAAAAGTCCTGAGGGAAGTGCTATACCAGAAAAACTAAAGTCAGACAACCAGAAATAAGAGTACAAGAAACAACCAAGAGTTGGGACCAGCAGTTAGTGTAATGGCTATGTCACTGGACTCCCACGTAGTTGACCGCGGTTCGCATCCTGGACCCAGCGGCTTAAAACTCACGTCGGGCGTGTGTGCATACGTGCCCAAGATCCCAAGAGGAGAAGAGACTGCAGCATGGCCATCCCCCCTGGGGGGTGATTTCTCGCTTTCTGTCTCTGTCTCTGTCTGTCTGGCGAGCACATGCACCCTATAGCGAAAACCTCTCCAAAAAAAAAAAAAAGAAACAACCAAGAGCATGGCCAGCCTAGTGGTAGGGACAAGTCCAGAATTGAATGCTACCATCCAGAGTTTAAATGGAAAGGTAAGACCACAGTAACACTGCAAATGCAATAAAAGAGAGATTAATTACATGAGTCTTAACTAATGAAATGGAATTGTTTCATTTTAGACCAAAACATTACTAATTTTCTTCAATGCTTTGATTTCCATATTTAAGGATTTTTGTCTTCTCTTGAATTGTTGATAGGTTCTTCTACCTACTGTTTTAACTGAATTCTAACCTTTTTCTGGGATTTAAGTTTTAAGCAAATTTTTCTTAACATTTTTTTTATTTTGACCTATTAAAGCTAAAACTTTTTTGAAATTAAAAAATGCATGAAAAAATATCTATTAATAACTGTCAAAAGACTGCAGTAAGCTATATAGCCCTACAGAGGTGATACTTTACAGTATGTTCACTTTACTCACAGAGGTTTATGCCTAAAGGTAGACATGTATTCTTAAATACGCATATATCAGCTGTGCTTTATAATTTAAGCCTTTAAATTAATTAATATCTTTGGTGAATAAATGAAATACGGGGGAGAAGGTGTGGAAAACAACTGTATATACCAGAGACAGTGTGGGAGAAGGGAGGGAGTTGGCAGAGAATGAGAAGTAGGGACTTAAGGGGGAAAAAAGAAATAGAAAATTATTTGTTGGTGATAACATGTATGATAATATCCTTGATTGAGCCAATATATAATGTATACTGGTTGGAAAATCTCATTTTGTATACTGTACTGATACACAGTGAATGATTGTAAACAAATTAATTAATTAATTAACTAAAAGCAAAGAAAAAACAAAAATAACAAAAAAAAAATACTAAGTGCTGGCAGATCTGTAGTGAAAGGGGAACTCTCCTACACTGCTTGTGGGAATGTAAATTGGTCCAGCCACTATGGAGAATAATATAGAGGTTCCTCAAAGACCAACAAATAGAAATATCATTTGATCTAGCAATCCCACTCCTGGGTATCCACCCAAAGGATGGGAAAACGCTTAGCTGGGAAAGTCTTTGTACATGTTTGTTTATTGTCACATTATTCACAGTTGCTAAGACATGAAACCAACCCAAATGTCATGAAAAGATGAATGGATTGAAAAAGTGTGGCACATATACTCTACAGAATACAACTCAACCATAAAAAAACAGCAAGATCCTGGCATCTGATAGAAAGTAGACAAATATGTCTAAGTAGACATAGATTTATTTCTGAGCAAAGCAAACCAGGCTATGAATGAGAGACTTTGTATGTCTCCACTTAACATATACCTACTGTCTGCACTCCATGGTGAAAACTGAAAGATTAGAGGACATAGGAGCATTGAAAATGGTTATAGATACTGGAAATAATGGGGGAAGAGGGTGAGAGAAGGGGATGAGTATAAGAAAGACATTAAGTAGGAAAATAGAGCCAAGACATTTATGAGACACAGAAATGGATTATTATCTGTGGATGATAATGTGTTTTGTGTCCTCAGCTGGACTGGTATGAAGTGTCTTCATGTTGGGTAAATTTAACTTATTAGCTAAATAATGTACAGTGATTAAATATATAAAATAAATTAATTTTTTGAAAAGCACTTGGTTGTACAAAAGAAAGAGTGAAGTACTTTTTAATTTTTCCTTAAGCCTAAAATATTTGTAAACAAATAAAGCTTAATTATAACATTGGGGGGGGGTGTGGTCAGAGAAGTTTTGCTATAGGGCATATGTACTCACCAGAGAGACAGAGAGAAACAGAGAGACAGAAAGACAGAAACAGAAGGACAGAAAGCAAGACATCACTCCCCAGAGGGAATGGCCACAACACACTCTCTTCTCCTCCATCCTCCTCTCGGGATTTTGGGCACACACATACACACACAACTGGCATGAGTGCATGAGTTTTAAGCTGCTGGACCCAGTACTCGAACCACAGTCGACTACATGGAAGTCCAGCGATGTAATCATTATGCCATCTGCTGATCCTGATGAATTAAAACATTTTAAAATAGAAGCAGATTTGCTAACTATGAGCTGAGTTATGACCTTTCTCAGTTTTCTCACCTGTCGAGTGCAAATTTTTTTTTTGGAGGTTTTTGCCCCAGGGTGCACATGCTTGCTGAAGAGCAAGAGAGATAGAGAGAGACAGTGAGAGATAAAGTGGGAAATCACCCTCTTGGGGGGACAGCCATGGTACAATCATTTCTCCTCCATCTTCCTCCTGGGATCTTGGGCATGCACGCACACACCCCAGCATCATTCTCAAACCAGTGGGTCTGGGACTTAAATCACAGTCATATGGGAGGTCAGTGATACAACTGCTATGCCATCTGCTGGTCCTGGCAAGTGTAAATTTTAAAATTGTCCCTGTCATTATTTATTTATTTATTTATTTATTTATTTATTTACTTGAGATTTTTGCTATAGGGCATGTGTGCGTGCCAGAAAGACATCAGGGAGGGTGGTCATGCTGTAATCCATTCTCCTCCATTCTCCTCTTGGGATCTTAGGCACAAACACACACACCTGGTGTGTGAGTTTAAGCCACTGAATCCAGGACTCAAAATGCAGTAGACTACACGGGAGTCCAGCAACATTACTCCAACTGGTGATTCTTTCCCTGTCATTTCTTCATCCTGTCAAAATTTGGGGCATGCACACATATTTGCCCAGCAGAGACAGGATTTGACCACAGTAAGACATGTGAGATCCAGCTTTCTTAAACAGTAGGTCATGAAACCAGACCCTATAAAAAGTAAATTTTTGATAGACTAATCACAGTCCAAAAGAAACTAATGACCGTCTTCCTACTCTTCCTCAGCATTAAGTGTCACAGGTCCAATAAGTGTGATTCTGAGATCCCTAAAATAACATCTATTCTCAAAGAGAATTCAATCTAAGGTTCACAGTTTTATGCAAATAATGAAAGAATAACTGTATAGTTCTTATATGTTTGGTTATAATTCTTAAATAGTTTGTAAAACAAAATAATAGCTGCTATTAACAAATGCTTGTTTATCAGAGTCCGTATTATTAGGTTGTCAGGAAAATCATGATATACTTGTCTGTTCTTCTCTGCAAAAATGTGTCATGACTTTCCCAACAACCCAATACATCAGAATCTCTAGTCCTACTGAAAATGTAACAAAAGTCAATCTGTAATGACTTGGGTCTTCACCCATGGAACAAAAATTCACATTGTCAGGACTAACTGGGCCATAACACTATCTAGAAATGTTTTCAGTCCTATACCCCAAACTGGACTATCCTGGAGAGAAGTATCTTTGCTAATTTCATGAAAACGCTTGTTTCTAAGAACTAATTTGCATAATTTTTCCTCTTCCATATTTCAGTTATTCAGAAAGGGACTTTTTTTTTTCTTTCTTCCCCCTGAGTGAACTCCTTATTTCTTTTAACTACTAGTATAGTGATTGCCCAAGAGCTTCCTAAAATTTTACCAGGAAGGCAAAAAGAAGAAAGATGGACAATGAGGCTGCTCTAGGTCAAAGGTTAATTTTGTAAAATACTTAATAGACAAGAGCCCATTCTGCAATTTTTGTTTAGAGGACCAAAAAACACAAACTTGCATGCCAACCTGCATATCTCTGTATATTCTCCATGTTTCTAATGCCCAAAAGCCCCACTCTATCATTTTATTTGTTATTATTATTTTTTTTAATTTGCACTCATGAAAGAGAGTGAAAGCGAGAGAGCTAGATAGCAAGCTGCCAGGTCCAAGACTCAAATTGCAGTCTGCAGTGTGGGAGTCCAGTGCCTTGACCACCATGCCACCTGCTGGCCCCCAAACTCTACTTCTAAATCATTTAATAGTATATCATTCTTAAACTTATGTTTAAAAGTACAATATAATTAGGCAAGCAGATGCATGGTGATTAAGGCATTGGATCCCGCACAGCCAACTCTGCAGTTCAAGTTACAAACCCAGTGAATTGAGAATCACACCAGGTGCTTGTAGTTTGTGCCCAAAATTCCAAGAAGAGAATGGAGAAGAAGGGACTGTATTGTGGCCATCCCCTTTAGGGGATAATTTCTCACTTCCCCTCTCTCTCTTTCTCTATCTCTCTTCAGCAAGTACATGCAACCTATGGCAAAAATTCTGAAAAAAAAGTACAACATAATTATCATATTAAGTCTTTAATTTTACATAAAGTTTTGATTGTTTTAGTATCATTCCCTCTATATTTTGGCACTGGCAAAATTGTTTGGATCACGGATTCCTGTGAACAAGAATAGATTTTCTACTCAACTTTGAAATTCCTCAAAGAACCTAACAGTTTTATATGTATACAGAGTAATTGTGGCTTATAGCTAATGGGCCAACTGGTCTCCTAGCCAAGGTCACCTAAGCTTAGGATGAAAACAAACAAGAAGTATTAATTCTGAACTTCCATCACCATCCAGCCCAAACAAATGCCTTTGTATTTGTTCATGCTTTCTCATTGACTCATATTCCCTCTGTCTACATACAGTGCAGGCTGCCTATTCAGAGGGTAAAAACATCCTTGGCAATACATGCAGGTGCCAGAAAACATAGGCTTCTTGGGCAGCCTCCATAATGCCAGGAGGGATATGTA
>NW_006209511.1:985354-1005964 GCF_000334495.1 Tupaia belangeri chinensis | reverse complement strand
CAGCAGGAAGCTCTCACTTTGAGCCAGTCTTCAAACCATCTGCCTTTTTAAGCTTCCATACACATGTGCATGCATGCGCGCATGTGTGCTCATGCTCATACACACACACACAATTCCATGTGTTCATGGAAGACACAAGCTGGCAACATAAAACATCTCCCTCAGAACCAGCAGTTAATGTAATGGCTATGTCGCTGGACTCCCATGTAGTCGACCATGGTTCAAGTCCCAGACCCAGCAGCTTAAACTCACATCGGGCACATGTGCGTGCATGCGCAAGATCCCAAGAGGATAATGGAGGAGAAGGGATTGCGGGGTGATTTCTCACTCTCTCTCTCTCTCTGTCTCTCTGCCTTTCTGGCGAGCGCATGTGCCCTTATAGCAAAAAATTCTCAAGAAAATAAACAAACAAACAAACCAAAAACAAAAAACTCCCCCACAGCAGAGGATGGAGGACCACACAGTGAAGTGCTCACTATATGGGTATGTTGTCCTTGTATGTGAGGAAAACAGTTTTTCTGTCTGCCCATGCCCCACTCCAACCACAAGCTAGATAGTAACTTATAGGCCTGAAAGACTTATACACAAATGATCTGAAACTAAATGTCAATGCCATAGACCTATTGTAAAGTCTTCACATACTGAGAGGAAAGCTTTTTTAAAACACAGATTTTATAAGGGAAAGTTAGAGGAGTAAGAGGGAAAGTGCCTTTTAGATGAATGACCCTCTAAGTACAATGAATAGTTGGTCAGATTGAGTGATTAGAAAAGAGGGCCAATTAGACTAAAGCCACATAAGACAGACAGATATAAGAGCTGGTCCTGCTAAAGTCTGGGCACTATGATAAAAATCTATGAATACGATAACTACTTGGATATCACTGCCAAGTGTTGGGTTGTTGGAAAATCATGACATATTTTTCTATGTTTTTCTATGCAAAAAAACACATCAATCTTTTGTCCTAGATTCAGCTGTGTGGTTCATTAAAAAATACTCTGGAGCCAATTGCATAGCCTAGTAGTAAGGGAGCTAGATGCCATGTGGCTAACTGCAGTTTGAATCCCAGCCCTAGTGGTTAGAAAAACATGCCAGGAACACGTGTATGTGTGCACCAATCCCAACAAGATGGAAAAATGGAGGAGAATGATGGCAGTGTGATCACTCCCCAGTAGGAGGATGCTCTCTCTCTCTCCCTCTCTCTATCTCATGAGCATATGTGCACTCTAACATATAAAACATATGTATTTAGGGGCCGGCAGGTGGCATGGTGATTATAGGTGTTGGACTCCCACATGGCCGACCGCAGTTTGAGTCCTGGACCTGGCGGCTTGCTTCTCACTCTCTCTCTGTCCGTCTCTGGTCAAATTAAGATAAATAAATAAAATTAAATAAAAATAATTCTTTAAAAAAGCAGGTGTGTGTGTATAAAACATGTGTTTACATATATATATATACATATATAAATTAATAAACATGATAATATACATGAACTATATTGTGGCACAATATTCATTGTCTTTAAATGCAAGTTCATCCATCATAGGGCCCAAACTAACTCCTTGCCTAAAGCTAATAATATGTTTTTTGGATAAAGTACAACCTTTTAGAATTATAAGCATTACTCTGCATGACCCTTTCATTATAAACACATAGCTATGACTGGATTCAGTTATTGTAGCCATTCAATCTAACCTCATTTATAAAGCACAAATTTTACCTATGGTGGCAGTAGAAAAATTGTTTTAGAAGCCATTAATTATTATTCTAGTAACTGTATTGAGTGCCTAGTTTGTGCCAATGTTCTTGATGCTATGGCTACTGAAGAAGACAAGACAGAAAAAATTTTTGCTCTTACATAGGAAGATCTAGGTCTAGATACCTTCATCTGATTTCCTGGATTAAGTCATGATTAACTTTCAAATTCTCAAATTTATTGATGAATATTATTTTTTTCATTTCTTACACTAATTTAAGGTAGGGTGTTTTCTTTTTTTTTCTGTTTTTTTTGTTTCTTTTTTTTGAGCGATTTTTGCTATAGGGCTCATGCACTCGCCAGGCAGACAGAGAGAGACAGAGAGACAGAAAGCGAGAAATCACCCCCCAGGGGGGATGGTCATGCCGCAATCCCTTCTCCTTCATTCTCCCCTCAGGATCTTGGGCACACACACACACGCGCCTGGCATGAGTTTTAAGCCACTGGGTCCGGGGTGCGAACCGCGGTCGACTACGTGGGAATTCAGCGACATAGCCATTACGCTAACTGCTGGTTCCTAGGGTTTTTTAATCACATGCCATAAGAAGAATCCAAATATATACAATAAGAAAATCCTCCTTAATAATAAATTATTGATAACAGAACAGATTTCTTAGTATATGAAAAGAGCCATCTGTACAGAATTGTAGGTTATCAGTGAGGGGGAAAAAAAGAGATCCTTTTTGATTTACATTTGTTAGTCAGTATTTTCTTATTTGACACATACGTGTTCATATTGGGGCTACTACTCATGGATGATGAAAATACACACACACAAAAAAACTGCTTTCCTTACCTCGAAATGCATATTCTACAATATATTGCTATTATTCATGTTTTACTGAACTATAGCACTTTATTTTAAAACGTTAAATTCAGGTCCATAGATTTAAACTAATCAAAATCATTGATTCATGAACTATCATTGTTGCTTCACACCTAGTTACTTTCTATTGAGTGCCCTCAAGCTCTCTATACACATCATCTCATTTTATTTTCAGAGGCAGAAAAGGAAATTGAGATTGTGAGAAATCACCCAAACCTCACAATTATGAGCACCAACACCAGATCCAGAATGTAAACTGTATTCTTCCCACTCTTCTCCTCATTTACCTTTTTATATAAGTATAAAAGAGGAGGATTTTTTCAATAACATTAGACAAAACCACATGGAACTGGCTGGTTTGTTTGAAGGGTGTATGCAATTCAGAACAAACACATTACTACTAAGCACACAGTCAGAGTTAGGGACCTGCTTGGAGATTTTGTACCAATAGTACCTGTATTTGAGTAACCTATTTTTTTTTTCTTTCCCACAAATTAGAACCCATGACACATTGAATTTTTAAGCCAAACTTAAATACAATTTTTCTAATACAACAATAGGGAATAACTTAAAGTTATCTACAAAAAACATTATTTTTCAAAAGTCACATCTTTAAAATATCATTACTGAATTTCTTCAGCAACATTTTCTTTTTGCAAAGCAATAGTAGGTTTGTTGTGCATTTCTTGGTTCCACTAATTCTGAGTGAAAACTCCTCTATCTTTTCTTACCTGATTGGATTATTTGTTTAGTCTAGAGATAGAATCACCTACAGGAAAAAGACTTCTTAAATTTTTGCAGGTGATTGATTTCCACTTCTTTGCCTAAAATTATTCTCCTCTTGTTTTCCTGGCAAGTTTATTTGGTGAAGGAGTTTTGCTTTATGGGAAAAATGCTCTCTAGAAGAATTAATGTTCTATGAATTGGGTGATTTTTAAAAATTGTATTATCCACAGTGTACAATTCAAGGAGATGGAGTACATGAAAGTAAGAAAATAAATGTTTATACAGTAGTGGATTTTTACAGGAAAATAAACCATGGCTCAGTTCTTTCAGATGCCATCAACAGACTGGAGTCCAAGGCCTCAAGTTCAAGAAAGGCTCCACTCTCAGGTCCATCCCTGACAGTTGGTATTGGCAACACAAGATGAATTGGTGTCATTTTCCTTAGAAGGATTCAAATTTAGTGTTGGAAAGTTTTGTTTTGTTTTTAACTCACAGCACAACAGGAAACAAATACATGATGAAATTCCATAAACAGTAAAGTTGGATATGGAAGAAAAATAGGATTTGCAATGGTAATGATGCACAATTATGACGAGCAAGAATGCGCAAGGAGAAACTATGGTTAAGGAGTCACCAGACACATCAGAAAAGGGGTGCTATGATGGAAAGTGCTTGATTTATAGTCAATCAGGTCAGTTCTAAATCCTGGCTCTGCCACCTGCCAGCTACAATGCCCTGTAGCACAACAAAAATACTGAGGGCACAGTGTGTGGCACATCAACATTTCGGTTGTCGAATTCTCCCTTTCTATTCTTCCCAATCACTTTCTGTGTTGATCCTTGGTGCAATCAAACACCACATCTTCCAAGATAGATCTTATTTTGATGATATTTGAGTATATGCACCATGACTAAACTAGCGAGTTCAGAATTTGGAAAGCCATAAACAACCTATTTTTCATTAAATTAGTCTAACTTATCCTATTAGAACCCAGAGTGGTCTTGAGAATATAACTTACCTAATTGGGTCAGAGTCATATGCCATTTTCTTTTAGATAATCCTAGCTGTACATAGACCATGTGACCTAAGAAATAAGTTTTACCCTCACAAATGTCCCAAGAATTCTTTTTTCCCAAAGAAACTTTGAGCACATCTACCAGACTGGCCTCCTATTCTATACTATTTCTAACAAAGGTCACTGACTTTTAGAATATTGTAAATCTGATCAGTCTTATCATTAATTCTCTTTGCTAGCATCAGAAATATGAGTAAATGAGGTTACAGAAAGAAATTATGCTTGTAAAAATTTGCTTTATTATTTTTATAATATCATAAAGGCTTAACATGATAAAAATAATCAAAATAGTTAATGACAGAAACAAAAGTCATTCATTTTAGGTCTGAATTGTGTGTCCACACCATTTTTATTTGCACACAAATATTATTCATTCCACAACCATTGTCACATGTCCTGAATAACCTTATTTCTCCCCATAGCACTGACCACAACAGTTCATTCCATGTAGTTTGTATTTATTTATTTATCTTATGCCTCACTCTACTGGGACAAAAGCTAAATAAATCATCAATTTGTTTGTTTTCAGTTCTGTATCCTCAATACCTAAAGTAGGACCTAGTACAGATCTCAAAAATACATCTGACTGTAGGATAAGATCTACTATTTTTAGAGAGTTTCTCTCTAAATGGAATGTCATAAAGAGTAAATGTCAATATAACAGGGAAATATGGAACAAAGGATTTCAGAAAAACTTTCAAGATACATTGTAGAAATGTATATTTTACAAATAAAATCTTGGATATCAATTTTTTTTCCTTTTTTTTTTTTTTTTTGAGAGGTTTTTGTGTGTGCACTCGCCAGAAAGACAGAGAGAGACCAAGAGACAGAAAGCGAGAAATCAACCCCTGGGCGGGGGGGGATGGCCATGCCGCAATTCCTTCTCCTCCATTCTCCTCTCAGGATCTTGGGCACACACGTACATGCACCAGGTGTGAGTTTAAGCCATTGGGTCCGGGACTCGAACCACAGTCAACTACATGGAAATTCAGCAATGTAGCTACTACATGTCAGATACAAAAGAAGCTGTGTATTTTCTTTTTTCATTTGGGTCGTGGCTAAAGCTGCTATTATACTGGCTTAGTTTCCAACCATGTCTGTTTTACTCCATGTCTACTCCTTAATTGTCTCCAGTTTCCACCACTAGTTGATATTGTTGATTCATCCTTTAGTCTTAGTTTGACCTTTACTCTTCATCAAGGTTTTTTGGTCAGGTATATCCCATTAAGCGTTCTTTCTACATATGACTTCCTTGGGTAAGCAAAACTACTTAAAATCTAGTCTCCAAGGAACTATACTTGGGTATAACTAGGCCCTACTATGGGTTTCAAATATTTAAGCCACAAAACTACTTCACAGGTCACCAACTTAAAGATACATAGAAAATAGGATCTAACTGACCATAAACTGAAGGACACTTCCAATCAATGTGTTACAAGGAAACACCATAGGCCATTAAGTCCCAGCCTTACTTCTAAGAATATTGAGGAACCTCAGCCACTGCTGCAATGAACCAAATTCATAACTAAATGCACTATTTGTGAAATGAAAGAACAATGTGATTATATAACATGATATAGTTTGCTACTTTTAAATGTCACAGACACTACCATGTTTTATTAATGTAAATTTATTGAAAAGTATTAATGAAATTACAGAAATGCTTACATTATATATGTAGCAACAGATATTAGAGTTCTAAATGAGGGATCCAAAAATACCAAAATACCCAAATAATTGGTATCCCAGAAGGTGAAGAAACTAGTAAGGGCATTGCGAATCTATTCCATGAAATCCTGGGAGAAAAGTTTCTAAGCCTAGAGACACATTCAAATATCCAGACCCCAAAATACAAAGGATTCCAAATAGAACAAACAAGAAGATCCTCTCCACAACACACCATAGCCAAATGGGCCAAAATCACAAAGACAAGATATTAAAAATGGTAAAAGAGAGGGACCAGCAGATCATGTTATATCACTGGACTTTCACATACTTGACCATGGTTTATGTCTCAGACCCAGTGATTTAAAACTCATGTCAGGCACATGTGAGTGCATGCCTAAAATTCCAAGACGAGACTGGAGGAGAAGGAATTGCAGCATGGCCATCCCCCTGGGGGATGATTTCTCACTTTCCATCTCTCTGTATCTCTCTGTCTGTCTGACAAGTGCACACACCCGATAGCAAAGATATCTCAAAAAAGGGGGGGGGGCAGAGAGAAATGTCAAGTTACTTATAAAGGTTATCTCATCAGGTTAACATCGGTCCTCTCAGCAGAAACGATGCAAGCAAGGAAAGAATGGGAAGATCTATTCAAAGTGTTAAAGGAAAAGCAATTTCAACCAAGATTACTATACCCAGGAAAATTATCCTTCAAATGGGGAGAAAAGATAAAAACATTCTCAGAAAACAAAACCTGAAGGAATTTACCAACTCCAGGCCAGCTCTTCAAGAAATTCTAAAAGGAGTGCTATACTAGTAAAACTAGAGAGACAGACAGAATTAAGAGAACAAAAAGCAACCAAGAAAATGGCTAACTATATGGTAGGGACAAGTCCAGAAATATCAATAATGTTGGATTAAAGTCTCCCATCAAGAGACATAGACTGACTAAAATGAATAAAAAACAGAAATCCTCTAACTGTTGCCTACAAGAAATGCACCTCATGGGTGAAGACATACATAGACTAAAAGTGAAGGACTGGGAAAAAATATTCCATGTAAATGGAAACCAAAATCGGATGGAGTTGCAATTATGATTTCAGACAAAATAGACTTTAAGACAAAAAGTGTAAGAAGAGACAAAGAGGGACATTATATAATAGAAAAAGGGCTAATTAATCAGGAAGATACAGCGTTTATAAATATCTATGTATCCAACTTAAGAGCACCCAAATACATGAAAGAAACACTGCTAGATTAAAAGGAGGGAGATACTGCAACACACTAATTGTTGGGGATCGCAACACCCCACTATCTCCTGTGGACAGATCGTCTAGACAAAAATAAGCAAAGAGATACAGGATCTAACCAAACTCATAAATCAAATGGATTGACAGACATGTATAGAACCTTTCCACCCAAAACCCACAAAATACACATTTTTCTCACCCCTACATAGAATCTTTTCCATGACTGACCCCACAATAGGGCAAAAAAACAAGCCTTTACAGATTCAAAGGCATAGAAATTATATACAGCATCTTCTCTGACCATGATGAAAAGAAACTTGATATTAATTGCAGAAACAACCTTCAAAAATACACAATGTATGAAAACTAAACAACCTGCTCCTGAATGACTTCACAGCTACTGAAGAAATTAAGACTGAATTCAAAAGATTCATTGAAACCAACGATAATGAGCACATAAGTTTCCGTAAAGTATGGGACACTGCAAAAGCAGTTATAAGCGATAAGTTCATAGCAATTAGTGCACATAAGAAAAAGATGGAAAGGTGACAAATGGACAACTTCATTCCTCAGGGAATTGGAAAAAAATCCAAAAAATGCCAGGAGAAAATTAAATGATAAAGATTCAAGCAGAAATAAATAAAACATAAAATAAACAAACTATATAGAAAATAAATGAAACCAAAAGTTGGCTCTTTGAAAAGATAAACGAAATTGACACACCACTATTTTGACTGAAACAAAGGAACAAGATAAATAAAATTCACAGTGAAACAGCTATATTACAACAGATGTAGTAGAAATACAAACCATCACTAGAAAATACTATGAGCAACTATTTACCAACAAAAGAGAAAATCTGGATGAGATGGTCACATTCCTGGACACATATAGTCTATCATGATTGAATCAGGAAGATATAGAAAGCATGAACAGATCCATAACAAGCAATGAGATCGAATCAGTAATAAATAACCTGCCAACAAAGAAAACCCTAATCATGATAGTGTCACATCTGAATTCTACAAAACTTTTAAAGCAGAGTTAACCCTGTTCTATTCAAATTATTTCTAAAGATTCCAAATGAAGGAACCCTTCCAAATTCATTCTTTAAAGCTTCTATCACCCTCATTCCCCAAATAGACAAGGACATGACAAAAATGAAAAACTGCAAACCAGTATCCTGATGAATATAGATGCAAAAATTCTCAGCAAGATCCTAGCAAATTGTATCCAACACTATATAAAAATGATTTTATAGCATGACCAGGTAGGCTTTATTCCAGGGTTGTAAGAATCGTTCAGTATGCAAAACCAAAAAAGGTAGTACACCATATGAACAGTAAGAAAGATAAAAGCCATATGATTATAAAAATTGATGCAGAAAAAGCATTTGATAAAATACAATACCCTATCATGAGTAAGACTCAGCAAAATTCGCATAGAAGGATCATTTCTCAACACAATAAAAGTCATCTATGAAAAATGAAAAACCCATAGCTAACATTATACTGCATAAGGAAAAGCTGAAAGTCTACTAAAAACTGGTACAAGACAATGCTGCCCACTTTCTTCACTCCTTTTCAACATAGTTCTGGAAGTCCTAGCCAATGCAATCAGAAAAGAGAATAAAATAAAAGGCATCCAAATAGGAAAAATGGTGAAATTATCTCTATTTGCAGATGGCATGAGTGCATACATAGACGACCCAAAGGTATCCACAAAAATACTACTGGAAGTAATAAATTAATACAGTAAAGTGGAAGGTACAAAATCAACATACAAAAATCTATATAATTTCTATGTACAAACAACAAGCAGACAGAGTTATAACTGAAGAATGCAATACCATTTACCATAGCCAAAAAAATTATAAAATACCTAGGAATAAATCTAACCAAAGGAGTCAAAGACTTCTACAAGGAAAACTATGAAAATCTAAAAAAGGGGACCAGCAGTTAGCGTAATGGCTATGTCGCTGGACTCCCATGTAGTCGACCGCGGTTTGAGTCCCAGACCGAGTGGCTTAAAACTCACACCGGGCATGTGTGCATGTGTGCCCAAGATCCTGAGAGAAGAATGGAGAGGGGATTACGGTGTGGTCATTCCCCCCTTTGGGGGGGGGGATTTCTCGCTTTATGTCTCTCTGTCTCTCTCTGTCTGTCTGGCAAGCACACGCGTCTTATAGCAAAAACCTCTCAAAAAATTTTAAAATCTAAAAAAGGAACTTGAAATTGACACACACAAAAAAATGGAAGAATTACCATGTTCCTGAATTGGAAGAATAAACATAATCAAAATGGCAATTCTACCCAAATTAATCTATACATTTAATGAAATCCCAATGAAATTACAAGAGATGCTCTTCACAGATCCAGAAAACACAATCATAGAATTTGTCTAGAATCATAAAAGACCCCATATCGCCAAAGTAATCATGTACAAGAAGAGTGAAATAGGTGTCATCTCACTCCCTGACCCCATAATATATTATATGGCTGAGATAATCAAAACAGCATGGGCTTAGCACAAAAATAAACATGTTGATCAATGAAACAGAATAGAGACCCCAGAAATAAATCCCAAACCTAACAGACAACTGAGTTTTGATAAAGGACACCAGTTAACCCAGTGGGAAAAATAAAAAAACCTCTTTAACAAATGGTACTGAAAAAATGGGTTATTCACCTGCAGAAAGATTAATCTAGACCCCGATCTCTCACAATTAACAAAAATAAAACCCAAAGCAGAGCAGAGGTCTAAACCTAGACCTCAAACTATAAAACTACTGATGAAAAACACTGGGGAAACTCTGGGAGATGTCGGAGTAGGCAAAGACTTTTTAAATAAGACTCCAAAGCACAGGCAATAATCCCAAAAATAGATAAGTGAGATTACATCAGATTAAGAAATTTCTGCACACAGCTAAAGACCTAGTAATTAGTGTTAATCAACAACCCTCTGAATGGGAGAACATTTTTGTAAACTATGCCTCAGATAAGGGACCAATAACCAATATACAGGGAACTCAACGGGCTTACCTCAGAAAAAATGACCAACTCAATTAAAAGATGGAAAAATGAGCTGAACAAACAACTTTCTAAGGGATACATATAAACAGCCAAAAATCATATGAAAAAGTGCTCACCATCCCTCGTCATAAGAGAGATGCAAATCAAAACCACAATTTCATACCACCTAATCTCAGTCAGAATGGCAAAGATTAAAAAAAATAATCAATGATTAGTGCTAGTGAGGCTGTGGCTAAAAGGAAAATTTCTTACATTGTTGGTAGGAATGTAAATTGGTTCACCCACTGTGGAGAACAATATGGAGGTTCCTCAAAGATCTACAAATAGAACTACCTTATGATCCAGCAATTCCAGTCCTGGGTATCTACCCAATGGATAGGAGAATACTCAGCTGGATAAGTGCTTGTACATCTGTTTATTGAAACAGTATTCACAATTGCTAATACGTAGAACCAACCCAAATGTCTACAAAGCAGATAAATGGACACATATCATCTATGGAGTACTACTTAGCCATAAAAACACAAGACCCTGGTATTAGATAGAAAGTGAATTAATATGTTGATTTACTGCCAAGTGAAGCAAGCCAGGCTATGAACAAGAGACATCGTAGGTCTCCACTAATATATACTGACTGTCCACACTCTGTGGTGGAAACTGAAAGATTAGGGGATATAGAAGCACGGAAAATGGTTACAGCTACCTGAGACAGTATGGAAGAGAGTGGGGAGAATGGGGAGTGTGAGAAGAAAGTAATCAAGTAGAAAATAGAGAGGCAAGACATTTATAGGACACAGAAATAGATGATTAACTGGACTGGTGTGAAGTGTATTTATGTTGGGTAAATTCACTTTACAAGCTGTAGTGATGTATAGTGATAAAATGTATAAAATAAATTAAAATTTTAAAAAAGAAAAGACCAAGTTACAGACTGGAAGAAAAAATTTTCAAGTCACATATATGATAAAGAATATCTAAAATACACAAAGATTTTAAAATTCAGCAATATAGTTATAATTTTTAAAATGAGGAAAATATTGAAATCTTAAAAGATATTTTTAAAATTTTAAAAGAAGATATTTAAGTAGCAAATAAGCATATAAAAAGATGCTCAAAATCTTCAGATATTACAGAAATACAAATTAAAATTTCCATGAGAATCCACTGTTTATGTATAAGGATGGCTAAAATGATAAAGATTGACCATGTCAAGTGTTGATGAGGATACGGAGAAACTAAAACCTTATGCTGTTTGGAATGTGAGATGACACCAGTTTAGGGAAAAAAAATCTAGTAATTTCTTAAAACTTTAAAGACTGTATGATCTAGCCATTCTACTTTTATGTATTTACTTTAGAGAAGTGAAAGTCTATACAAAGACTTAAATATGAATGTTCTCAGCAACTTTATTTGTAATAAACCTGCTATGATTTGAATGTGTCCCCCCCCCAAATTCATGTGATGGAACTGGCTATGAGAAGATTAAAAGGGTGAAAACTTAATCTGACTGTAGAATTACAAAATGGGACCTTTGGGAGGTGATTAGCATTAAGGTCATCAGAGTGGGGTTGCCATGATTAAATCCTGGTGAGATTATAAACAGAGATAAGACAGAGACACATGAACACAGACTCTTGCTCTGTCTCATTCTGTGATGCTTTCTACCATGTTACCTACCTGCAAGAAGACACTCACTAGATGGATCGTGGACATGCAAACCTCTCTTCTCTTTAAATTACCAAGATTCAAACATTTCTCTTATTAGTGACACAAATCAAATGCACAAAAGTAAAACATCCTGCAGATTTAGGGGATGCAAATATGTTAGAATGCTGGAGCTCACAGTGCAAAAGAAGATACTCTCCGACCTCAAGAGAGGTAGAATTCTACTCAAGATTTAGAGAGTACGTTGAGAAGGTTCATGCAAGCAGTAAAAAGAAAATTCTAATCCATGAGCTAGATCAAAGTCCCATTCACAAAAAAAAAAAAGTCCCATTCACTCAGGTACCTCTCAAAAGGGCAATGCAGATATTAGTTATTTGTTTGGGACCAATAGTTGGCGTAATGGCTAAGTCGCTGGACTCCCATTTAGTAGACCGCAGTTCGCGTCCCAGACCCGGTGGCTTAAACTCACACCAGACACGTGTGCATGCATGCCAAAGATCCTGAGCGAATGGAGGAGAAGGGATTGCAGTGTGGCCATCCCCCCGGGGGGTGATTTCTCACTTTCTGTCTCTCTGTCTCTTTCTGTCTGGCAAGCACATGCGCTCTATAGCAAAAACCACTCCAAAAATTTTTTTAAAAAAACTGCAATGCAAATATTAGTTTTTTGTTTCTTATTTTTTTGTGGTGGGGGGAGATTTTATAAATTCTCATTTAATTTTCTGAGACAGTAAGCGTATGGAGTGAGTGACATGCAGACTTGTGAAATATCAAATTTTTAGTGTTTCTTTTTCTCAAAATTGTACACTTAAACCAAATCCTGTAAATCTGAAGTGCAGAAATTTAGAATTTTCTTTTAGGGGAAAAAAAACCAGATACTTATTTTATAGAGAAAAAATCATTTAGTGTAAAATTACAGTTTTATTGTTTGTTTTTTGTTTTTTTTTTTTGCAAAGAACTTTATTAACTTCTGTTCCAAACTTTATTCCCAGGCTTCTTAATTAGCTGCAAAGAATTAACTGTGTATAACCAAAAGCTGAAAAGAGCTGCAGTGTCTAAGGGGCTTAGACTTAAAAATATTAGAGAGCTAGATTTTATCAGATACATAAACAAAACAGAATTTTAAAAAGCTGTCATAATATAAAATAGCAGCTCCCAGTAACTTCATGAAGCTTATCCCTTTCAGAAGCTGACTCATTTCAGTTTGTCTCAGATGCTGGGGAGCATTTCTGTCCTTTGTCTCAGCACAGCCTATAATGGTGAAAGTATTCGCTGCCAGAGATGCCTGAACTTTAGGGCTGTTAAACTGGATCACTGTTTTCTGGTTTTAAACATATTCACCTCTTCTGGGACCAGCAGGTGGCATGGTGGTTAAGGTGCTGGACACTCCCACATGACCGACCACAGTTCAAGTCCCAAACCTGGCGGCTTGCTTTCTCACTTTCCCTCTCTCTCTCTCTGGTGAAATTAAAATAAATGAATGGCCAAATAAAAGAAAAAAAAAAACATATTCACCTCTTCAATACCAGATATATTGTTTACCCCTAACTTCTTTAAGGAAAACCGAAGTTTCTTATCATCTGCTGTAGCTATTCTATGAACCACCTTCTTCTTTCTGCGAGCAGTTCCTTTCCCACCAACATGCACTTGTGCCTGCAGCTTAGCGAGTTTTTCCTGGTTCATGATAGTTTCTTTCATCTTGTCAGAGTGGAAACAGGTCATGCAGGGTATTAGGATTGGTGCTCAGGAGGTCTCAGGAAGATCAGCTGAGATTGGGCACACACTCGGGGATGCAAAATGGCAGCTAGAGGGAAGCTGGAAATCCAGTTTTATTGTTCTTAAAAGCACACTAGAGCCTCAAATCCCAGCAATTTGTGTAAGGATAAACTATATTTAAGCAAGGACCAAAAGAGTTCAGGCTATCCAGATAAATTTTCATGCAAATCTAAATTTTACTCTAGGAAACAAATCAAAATATTCCTGATGACATAGGTTATATAGCATTTGTTCTCACCACAATGCTAGGAACATAAAATTCAAAGCACTGCTTTGCAGCACAGTAATTTCTAGACCATCAGCCTGGTAACAGGTAGAACAGCCATATTTACCAGCTGCAGAAACAAATCATGCTCAAGAAAGAAACTGTACAAAATTGACATCTGAGCAAGCTATATGTGAACTTTAGGAAGAGCTCTTCAATTGACCCTTCTGTCTTCCTTCCCAGTTTGACTAGGATCCAGTTCTACTGGGTTCATCATCAGGTTTATCCCAGATGAAGCTGGTCTTGCAGGCTGCCCTGCTCCTCTGACATTCCCACATTCACAGTGGCTCATGCCTTCCCCACAATTCATTAAAAGGAATATTTTCTCACAGACTTTGCAGTATGGAATTAAACTCCTTCAGATTCTTTATTTTTTCATTAAAATCAAGAGTACTGAACTTCTGACAGATGTGTAGGGTTTTTTTTCCCTATAATTTCCCATTTTGTTGACTTCTGTTTGAATAAATTATGTGCAGTGAAAGCTCCCACCTTGGAATATGTTCTTTGCACAATAACTTTTTTTGAGAAGAGAAGAAGGCAAAGGAAAGTTAGAGAATGACATTCTTGTTTACCATTCATCAATGCCTCAGTCAAAAGACAAAACACAAAATTAAATACAGTCCAGGTAAGTCATAGGCAAACCAAATACTACTTTCATTTGTCACTTTTTATATCTTTCATAGTTCAGAATTGTTTCTTGGCTGAAGAATTTTGTGCATAAATAAAAATTATTTTAATATATAATTTGAATTATAGTCATGTCCTACACTGATATTTTCAGTTTATATCAACAGCTGACAACCAGTTGATGTCTGTCTACAAAACCTGGAAAACAATTTTTCTTAGATTCATAGAATCCCAGATCTAAAAATGAAATGAGACTTATTCAATTTATTCCCATTTAGGAAGATACATATACATGATCCTCTTTCAAGAAAAATATATAGTTTACCTTCCTTTAAAATTTCAAAAGGGGAATACTTAATAAGCTCTTGGTCTCTTAGTTTAACAATCAGAAAGATTTGTTTTAATTAATGTTTTGCTGACATTAATAATCAAGTTACCAAAAAGACTAGTATATGTTTTTCATTCTCTATTTCCCAATCCCTTATTACAGTGTGTGCCAAATGATAGGTAACCAGTATATACAGTATTCAACAAATATCTGTGAGAGAGAAAAATGATTGGAGGAGAATGGGAAGAAAAGGTGGGGAAAAAAAGTGAGAGAGAAGAAGAAAGAAAGAAAGGGAGAGTAGAAAAAAAAAACAAATAAATACTAAGAAGAATCACACATGAATCCAGCACTCAAGAAATTAACAAGAACGTATCAAAGATGTAAAATGTACATAAATAACCATAATACAAAGTAGAAGATATTAAAAGGCTACAGATACAATGTTAGGGGAAAATCAAAAGAAAGCTGTATAATTTCTAGCTAAGAGAAATCAGAAGCAAGTCAAAACAGAAGGTAATATTTGAGCTGAGAGTCAAAGAACAGGTAGATTTTAGATAAGTGTTCATAAGGTATAAATTCCAAGGAGAAGTTATAAATGTGGGAAGACTTGGAGTGATGAGGAACAAAGTGGTTTAAGGGGAGCATAGGATATGAGATAGAGTTTCATTAGTATCTAAACTATTTTTTTTTTTGGGGGGGGAGAGGTTTTTGCTAAAGGGTGCGAGCGCTTGCCAGAGAGACAGAAAATGAGAAATCACCCCACAGGGGGGATGGCCACACTGCAATCCCTTCTCCTCCATTCTCCTCCTGGGATCTTGGGCACGCATGCACACACACCTGGCATGAGTTTCAGCCACATAATACAAAGTAGAAGATATTAAAAGGCTACAGATACAATGTTAGGGGAAAATCAAAAGAAAGCTGTATAATTTCTAGCTAAGAGAAATCAGAAGCAAGTCAAAACAGAAGGTAATATTTGAGCTGAGAGTCAAAGAACAGGTAGATTTTAGATAAGTGTTCATAAGGTATAAATTCCAAGGAGAAGTTATAAATGTGGGAAGACTTGGAGTGATGAGGAACAAAGTGGTTTAAGGGGAGCATAGGATATGAGATAGAGTTTCATTAGTATCTAAACTATTTTTTTTTTTGGGGGGGGAGAGGTTTTTGCTAAAGGGTGCGAGCGCTTGCCAGAGAGACAGAAAATGAGAAATCACCCCACAGGGGGGATGGCCACACTGCAATCCCTTCTCCTCCATTCTCCTCCTGGGATCTTGGGCACGCATGCACACACACCTGGCATGAGTTTCAGCCACCGGGTCCAGGTCTCGAACCACAGTCAACTACTTGGGAATCCAGCGACATAGCCATTACATCAACTGCTGGTTCCCCATTAGTATCCAAATCTATAAACTGAGCTATTAATAACTATTTAGCTCATTTGAATTAATAATTGAATAAAAGAGCAGATAAATTAGCTCAGCCCTAGCACTTTAAAGATAAAAGAAGTATATGAATATGGTTTCTATAATTCATCTATTAATGTTGATTGCAAAGCACACCTCTCTCTCTGTAAAGACTTTGCTCCTGCTCTTCCTCTTTCCTAATTGTTCCCCACCATTTAATGTATATACACATCAAAGACTGGCCAGCCAATGTGCCAGTGAAGTATCCTCACCCTAGTGTCCGTGGCTGAGTTCTTTCTATTAAAGAACTAAGAAATAGGACATACTTCCACACAACTGGTTCCAGCAGAAATGTTCACTCTAGCATAAGATGGATAAAACAAAATCAGTATAAAAGCCAGTGGGATTAATGGAAGCTTTAACATAAGGCTTGCAAAGATCAAAATTTCTTGTTACTCACAATGTTTGTTAAAGATTGTTTTTGCTAAAAAAGTAACCTCAGCACTGTCATTACATTGTAATTGAATTTTTTCTGAATAGCTGTCAAATGTCCTCTACGATACAATGTTTTCAGGCTTAAGCACAAATGAATTTCTAAGTACACATCAGAGAAAATTAATCTCCTTTTCATGTAACAACTTGTATACAAATGTTCATAGATGTAATAGCCCTTAACTGGAAACTGCCTAAATATCCTTCCATGAGTAGATGAGATGGTTAAACAAACTTTGGAACATTCATTCCATGGACTACTACTCAGCCATAAAAAGGAACAAAGTATTGATACATACCACTTAGATAAACAACTTGGGAAATTACACTCAGGGAAAAAGAAGGTCATCTTAAAGGATACATACAATATGAATTTATTTACATAACATCTGTGAAATAACAAAGGTATAGAGATGAAGAAAAGATTAGCAGTTGCTAGAGATTAGGAATTACAGAGAGGGGGATGGGAATAACATGAAATTTTCTTCTCCTAATAGTATAGCAGACTCTTGATTGTGTGGGTGGTTACACAAATCTATAAATGTGATACAATTGCAGAATGACACCCACACATATGAATGAGTGTTTGCACAACTGGGGAAATCTAGACAAACTCTAGAGATTACATCAATGTTTATTCCTTAGTTTTGAGATAGTACCATAGTCATGTAAGCCTAACTTGGGGAGGGGCTAGCAAGTAGCATAGTGGTTAAATAGCTGGATTCTCAAATATTCAACCTCAGATTGACCTGGTGGCTTTAAAATTACTCCAAGCACATGCATGTCCAGGAGAACAGTAGCAGAGAATGAATTTTGGCATAGCCATCCCCCGGGGAGGTGATTTCTTACTTTCCCTCTCACTGTCTCTCATCCCTCTCACTGTCTCTCTCGGTGAGCACATGCACCCTACGGCAAAAAAAAAACTTAAAAAAAAAAAAAAGGTTCTAACTGGAGGAGCTGGAGGATGGATGTATTTCATCTTCCTATATACTTTTTGCAAGCTTATATGAATCCATAATCATTTCAAAATAAAAAGATTTAAATTTAAAAAAAATCAAATCAATTCGCAACGGCATGTGTCATAAGATTTATCTCTATTGAATTGACCAGTACCTAATACAGAGCTGAATGCAAGATAAGGTCTAAAATAAATGCTTTTTGATGAAAATAAAAGAGGAAGGAAAATGTACACTCAGTCTCTAGTGGATTTAAAACTGACAAAAACCTGGTTTGGGGAACAATAGTCATCCTAACCTTTCATATATCTTTATATACTGGAGACACCAAAATCAATGTTATAAGGCAGTTACAAATTGAAGGGGGGGAAAAAAGAATATATATATACTATATATATATATATAGTATATATATATACACACACACACATACATATATAAATACACACATACATATATAAATACTCACATACACACAAATGCATATATGTGCATATATATACACATATATATATATAGATAGATAGATAGATAGAGAGAAAGCATACCTTTAGTAAGAGTCTGGGACTCAAGAACTATAGTTTTCTAGTAAGAAAAAAGAAAATTATTATTTTATTCTCTTATTACACAATCTTGGTGAAATTATTTTCTCCTCCTTCAGCAACTATCAGAAAAAGCAAAGATTGGGACCAGCAGTTGGCATATGGAGTCCCATGTAGTCGACCGTGGTTCAAGTCCTTGACCCAGTGGCTTAAACTCATGCCGGACACATGTGCGTGTATGCCCAAGATCCCGAGAGGAATATGGAGGAGAAGGGATTGTGGCATGGCCATCCCCCCCGGGGGGTAATTTCTTCTTTCTGTCTCTCTATCTCTCTCTCTTTCTGGTGAGTGCACATGCCCTATAGCAAAAACCTCTCCAAAAGAGAAAAAAAGAAAAAGAAAAAGATTAGACATCAAATCAGAGCTCTTTTCAAGCACATCTGCCATAGAGAGACCAAAATTTAATCACTGAACCACTGAGTCACAATTTTGTGAATGCTCAGAACCCAGAATCCTACACACAGCGTGGCCACAGGGCTGGAATGTTGTATCACTTTAAAAGAAACCATACCTTGAACATTCAACATCTCTGCCTCCTTCACAGTAAACTGCAATTCCAGTTCCTTCACAATATTAACAATTCCCTCCCCCCAAAAAATTGTTTTCTCTTTTAGTGAATCATAATGACTTGGACAAATGGCAAATAAGACATTGGAAAAGTGATGTCATCAAGTACCAACCCAATGAAACACCTTCCAAGGGCCTTAAAATGGAACAGTCAAGTAGATCAAGAACTAGCAAAGTAGAAATGGTCTCAGAGCTAGATGACAGAAGAGGCAAATATCCCAGAATGCAATCAGTCCCCACTGACCCCTGGGGTCAAAGCAGCCAGTACAGAGACCAGGCAGCAATCTCAGAGTCATCCTCATGTAGCATTTCCCTCTTTTCCGAAGACATTTTCCCATTTCTATATGTGATTACATATTTTTATTAATTTCTATGCCAGACACCAAAAAGATGGTACAAGAGGGAGGTCAGAAACAAGCACAACTAGAAACCTAAGGCCAGGGTCCAGGTGGGAGTGCAAAGGGGTTCACAGTAGGAGATAATGACAACAAATAGAAACCTATGGGGCATAAAGCCCACTATTAGGAGCACTTACGGAGTCACGGCTTGAAGACATCACTGAAACAGCTGCTTGCTACCACACAGGAACACGAAGAGCTGGTTCTAGAACCACTGGCTAAAGTCTCTAAGACAGGACAACCAGAGGAGCCCAAAGAGTGGCCAGTGCTGTAAGAGAGCACTAACAGCAGTTCAGTGTAAGCAAGTCCTAACAGCATCAGAAATGAGGCAAACCAAGGAGGAAGGTTCACCATGGAAATATTTCACCACAGAATGGAGGTAAGTTATTGACTGACTCACATTGCCTTGTCCATACTTTCTTACCAGCATCTAAGTTATAAACGGAGTTTCCATTCTGTATTTACAGCCAAAGTCCACGCAGTCAGGATACTGCCCCCATTTCTCGGCTCTGTTCACAAGAATGCACCCTCTCTTCTTTATCAAGAGAAGGATCAGAGCACTTACCTAACTGTGCCAACCATGTTTTGGCAGCTTCTGTTTCCTTGTAATATCTTTCTGGGGCTCTGCTTTGCTAATGAGACCCCTCATTTAGACAGCTGGTTACACAAGCTGTTATCACAAAACAAAACTGCATGTTGAAGTAACCAAAATTCCCTCAATCTAACACATATACACACATTTCTTGCAATATAGTTCAGAAACCATGGTCAGAATAAATCAGCACCAAATGGGATAAAGTCTGCTTCCCCATATAATTAGAGTTCAGATGGAATTTTTTCCAGCTTAGACTCAGCATTCCTGATTTTCCATTTGTCAAACTCACAGTCCACACAATACTTACATTCTCATAGAACAAAGCTGACCACAACTTGCCAATTCAGATGAAATGCTGGTGCCTATCCTCTGGTCTGCCATCTTCTCCTTTCCCTCACTAGCCACCACAAAAGGATTCACTGTCCATCACTGAACATCAAGGATATATCTTAGTCCTCCAAGAACAGTATTCTGGTGAAAAAGGAGAATTTCAAACCATTGATCTGGTCATAGCAAAATAACCTTCACCACTACATATCTGTTAGAATGGCAAAAAAAAAAAAAAAAAAAAAAAAAAAACCGATGTCACCAAATGCTGGTTAGGATGTGGG